>NW_019419456.1:1801892-1885455 GCF_000390285.2 Anoplophora glabripennis
GCGTATTGCGAATGACGCTAGAGACTACAGTTGTCCAGCTATGTAGTGGTTTAATGTGCTATAACTTCAATAATTTTTTTCTCAGAAACTATAAGGATTTTACAAAAATTTTTTTTACAATATTGACTCCATTTCTCATGCCGCATCTATTCCCAAATTTTTTTGGATAAGTTGTGAATCACCCTGTATATTATCTTCAAAAAATTCCTTTAAAGTATAATATGCTTTCTCTAAAAAAATTTTATTTAATTTTACCCTAACATCTTTGCACGATAAATTTCTTATACCTAGAAGTAATTTATTATAAATTTTAAGTAATGAATATGGGACATTCCTTTGAATATAACTATACTTTACTATATTTTCACTCACTAATGCATTTTTGTTTCTGGTATTAGATAAGTTAAAATTTACGAATAAGTTTATATTTTGCTTAAATATAATTACTTCATATATGTATAAATATTCACAAAATTTATTCTGAACGAAATAACTATTGCTTTGTTTGTTTGTTACTAAAATCTTATCTATACGTACATCTACTGTAAACGTCAAGTGAATCCATCGTAAATGCAAACATTTTATTCCTTTTTTTATCTACAAATTTTTTTTTTTTTACCATAACATTTTGTACTTTAATTGCAATTTTATCTTATTATTGGCTAAGAATTAAGAGTTTTTGCACTAAGATCAAAATACCTAATTCAAATTACCTTATTTGCTTGTTTTATTAATACTTACCATAAACAATTTTCAACACAGTATTAAAGAACATGTTTTTTTGTTTTTAAAATGCAAATCTTCTTTCGCCATTTATGAAGTTGCGCAATGTTACTGGTTGTAAATGGTACACCACCTTAACTTTTTTATTTTTGATTTTAGAAAAATTTCTAAATAAGAGAATTGTACGTTTTGACTCGAAGTATTATATGACTAAAAAGCGTGACAAATTAAATTTAATTTTTAATTCAAATATCCTATTTGGATAGAACAAAATTGCATGAAAATTTAATAATTTGAAAGATATGCAATTTCTAACTCGTCATTGTAATCCAGAAACGCGTTTCGTTTAAAATTGACATAATATACAGGGTATTTTAAAACTACGAAATTCAATATGGTCAAAATATTTCTAATTCGTAGCTGAAACTTTCTTATTCAACATTATTTTCTAAAAATAATAAAGTTTAAGTAACTTTATCAGTTTTTTAATAAAGTTGAACTTTTTTTCATGACACAGAGAGGCTTGGGTTTTTAAATCCGTTTTCCTCATTTCTTGTTTGGACTTCCGAGAATTAACTTTCTTCTATGATATAATTCTACAATGGTTATCAGTATGAAATTGAAACAAATATGTTCATATGTATATATTAATGTCAATTAAATAAATAAAAATATATATTATTAATTAACTCTGGTATTTTTACTTTAGTTTAAAGGAATTAAGCTAACTCAATCGAAGTCAAAAAATATTCTTCGGTATTTGTTCGGTATCAAAAATCTAGGCATGCAAAATATATCTAATCTCCTAGACGAGATTCCTAACTGTTGATATTGCGGAAAACATCTGATCTTTACGTTGGATGCCCCAACCAGCATTAAATTATACCAGCAAAAACCAACAACTGCTAGTAATAAATAATTATTTCAAATAAAATATAAAAATGAGTTTTCTAAAATATTATTAATACGAAAAACATACCTGACATTGAAAATGTAAAACAATGTAATCTTTCAAAAAAATATCTTGTATTTGTTTACATCACACGTAAAATACACTGAGAGAAAAATTAGTTTGCATTGAATCATTTCCGTTTGTCCCAAACTAATCCTAGGTTGTATGGTTTAATAATAAATTATTGTGATGTATATTTACATTTAAAAAGTTAAATTTACCACAAAATTTTCACTAACCTGTCCCCATTTTATTTTAATCGTATGCACTAGAGAAGCGTTATTTAGAAATGCCGCCACTTTCTTAATTATCCATTTATTAATTTTAATAAAAATATAATAAAATAAATTGGTAATACGTCAATATCGTAAAAAAAAATCCTTACAGTTTCCGAGAAAAAAATATTGAAATTGTAGTATTTTTAACCCTTAGATCGCTGGGCTACTGAGTTTCTAGCGTCATTCGCGTTGTGCATTGTACGCAATGCGCTCTCTGTACACGTGGCCTCAGGCGATTTCGAATACTGAAACCCTATTTTAGTATTAACGTCTTTGTGATAGTGTTTACATTAGTTTTCCAGTGTCGAAAATGGCTTACGTGTATAGCAACTCGCAATTGACGGATATCGTTTTAATTTATGATGAAGCAAGACAACATTTGTGTTATGGTGAAGCATTTGTGCATATATCGCCGATACTGGGTAAGACAGACCTAAATGTGTTTACACGTCAGTCGACAAAATTTTAAACAGTTGTTGNGTGTCGGCACTGGCAATGTCGATAGATAATGGGTGTTTGTCCGCGTTTTTTCAAGTGTAGCCCCCTTCCGCACAAGCCTTTGGCTTTTGGATTTGGGGGTTGTCTCATTTCTGTGGTGTGTTTTATGTTTTTAATAATAACAACAGCGGCAAAAGCAGTTGAATTTGCTGATATAAAATAGGTGTTACAAAATTTTATTTATTTCTCGGGAAAGAAATTCTTTCAAATGTTTTGTTTCGCCTTGCGCAGGGTTAGGTTTTACAGTAAACCAGTGCCGTGCAGAATTTTTTTTTAAGTTCTGAATCACCTTATATAAGTTTAATTGTTGTTCACACAAGATAAAAAGTCTCGTTCCAATCAAAGTAACTAATTAAAGTTAAATAGGTTCGTTTCCTTTTAACTGATTTAATGAGTTTGCTGGTAATTGATGAGGGCATATTAACATTAAAATAAAAATAAATTGATAAAAAGTTATGTATGTATTGTTCTACATAGCTAAGCAATTAAGTAATTTAGATTTATACGAATCATACCAGAACTTACAGAATATGGAAAATTGTCTTAGAATAATGTCATTTTTTTGCATTGTATACAAGGTTTTTATAATAAGTGTTAGATTGCACGAGTTGCAAAAAAAATCTCTTCAAAAAATTTAAAATTGGAGCTTAAACAATGTACTCTCTACGTTCAGTTTGACGCAGTTTTTGATTATTGGCTACCAGATATAAAATCTTGGAGGATTTTCGTCCGTTTTAACTTTTGCTTCAGGTTTCAAAACTAAAAATTCGCGGTATGACGTAACAGGGTGAACAGGCCTTTACCCGAAAACACTGAACTTAATACACTTAAACCGATTTAATGGTAAAATTCTGTATTGTCGTTCGGCCTATAATAAATATGAAACAGCCGCTATTGATCGATATACCCAAATATAAACGCACTTTTGTCCCGATCGACGTAAGGACTGACGCTTGAAAACGAAACAAAAACGTTTAAGGTCAGTATACCTTAGAACTATCAAGGTCACTCTATTTCGATATAACTATAATCTAATCTTCGACTTTGCCCTGAAATTTCGCAACTTCGCCATTGCCGAGCGCCAATTTTTCAAGTTATTCAAGTTCCAGGCTGACGAAAAAAGTGTCAAATTATGCGATAAGCTGCAGCCAGATTTTTGAGAGATACCATCACCTTGGCGTCTTGCGTCACGCTGCCTAAGGATAGTGGCACCACAATTAATAAAGTTGCTAGGAGAACTGCATACATTATCATATTTTATAGTCGCCTAACGAAAAAGACGTTGGAAGGTTTGTTGCAAAGATTATAAGTCGTAAAATTTGGTTTCAGTTTTGAGAAATATGTGTGTATGGTTAATTTATGTTTATGTGTAAATAACGATATAATAAATGGCGAATTTAAGTGCTACTAAATTTTATTGTTGATAATAAAGTACAGGTACAACTTCTACAAGGAGAATTTTGATTAAAAGCGTAACAGTTTTTTTACATTAAAGCTTAAAACCGTTAAAACCTTCAGTTAATAGATTTTTCTCAAATTCGATAAGCAATGAAATATATTTGCTTGTAATAAAGAGATATTTGTTTAATTCAACAATAATTTAGTACCGCCTAATAAACTGTATTTTTGTACTTAAGACTTCAGTTTCATTTTGTATTTATAATAGTTGTCAATTCCATCAATTTATGTTTATGTGTAAACAACGCTATAATAAATAGTGAATTTTAAGTGCTACCAAATTTTATTGTTGATAATACGATAATACGATATTAAAATACAAGTACAACTTCTACAAGAAGAATTTTGATTAAAACCATAACAGTTTGTTGTTAATGATTTAACCCTTCAGTTAATGATTTTTCTCAAGTTTGATAAGCATTAAAATATGTTTGCTTGTGATAAAAAGATATTTGTTTAATTTAATAATAATTTGGTAACTTCTAATAAACTGTTTATTACTATTTACTAAAAGTTAATTCACTCACGATATAGATATTTTTTATTTATAACAGTTATTAATTCCCTTAATTTATGTTTATGTATAAATAACAAATCTTGAATATGAATGCTACTAAATTTTATTGTTGATAATTAAAGTATGACAAGAAGAATTTAGATCAAAAACATAAATGTTTGCTTGTAATAATGAGATATTCGTTTAATTTAAAAATAATTTAGTACCTCCTAATAAACTATTTTTGTACATAATTTGTACACAAAAAACCAATTTAATTCCTCTAATATCGACGACGCTTTTAAGGCTTGGACATTAATTACTTAATTAATTATGTTTATGTATAAATAAAAATATAATAAATTGTGAATTTTAAGTACTACCAAATTTTATGGTTGATAATATTAAAATCGATGTAGAACTTCTACAAGAAAAATTTTGATTAAAAGCATAAAGGTTTTTTCAATTAAGTTAAAAATTTTATATTAAAATTAATAGATTTTTCTTAAGTTTGATAAACAAAAATATGTTTGCTTGTGATAAACAGATATTTGTTTAATTTAACAATAATTTACTATCTCCTAATAAACTGTATTTTTGGTAGGTAACTTTTACAAGAAAATTAATGATTCAATTTACGATATACTATAACTGACGCTGTGAACTCTTAAATTTCGAGATTTCATTGTTATTTTTTTATTTAGAACAATGACCAACTCCCTTAACTTACGTTTATGTATAAATAACATATCTCGAATTTGAATCCTACTAATTTTTATTGTTGATTATTAAAATACAACTTTTACAAGAAAAATTTTGCTCAATAAATTGTTATGCTTTTTTGCAACTAACTTGTTAACAATTTATATTAAAGTTTAAAATATTTATGTAAAGATTAACTAAAAATATATCTTAAAAAATGTATAAAAAATCTTAATAGATTTTTCCCAAAGGTATGCTTTAAAATACGCTTATAATAAAGAGGTATTTGTTTATTATAACAAAAATCTAGTACCCCCTAATAAACTGTATTTTTGATACATATATTTTACAAAAAAACTAATGATTCCATTCTTTATAACAATTATTAACTTCGTTAATTTATGTTTATATATAAATGACAATATAATTTCTAAATTAAGTGCTATTAAATTTTATTGTTGATAAAGTTGTTAACATTTTGAATTAAATTTTAAATTCTTCGTAAAAATGTTTAACTAAAAATATATATTAAAAAATTTTTGAAACAACATCAGTTCATTGATTTAACTCAAATTTGTTAAGCACTAAAATATGTTCGCTTGTAATAAAGACACGTTTGTTTAATTTAACAATAATTTAGCAACTCCAAATAATTTTCGGTAAGTAATTTTTACAAAAGAATAACTAAAGATGTAATTATATCGATGACGCTTTCAACATTTAAATATTTTCAATTCAATTTTTTACTTAAACAGTTGTCAGCTCCACAAAACTGGCTCTTTAAGGTATTCCATATGATATCTATGCAGTTTTTAATTAGTAAATCAAGTCTAAAAGAAATATTAAATAAATTCGCGGAAAAACAGGTTTTTTTTGGCGTTTCAAATTACGATTTATGTAGCAATTAAATGACTTATTAAAAAAAAACAACCACATGCTGCCAAATAAAAGAAAAATTACTTTCTGTTATACAAAAACCAAATAAATAAATGTGTTTTAAGTTAAGAGAATAAAAATTAAGGAGTCCTGTGGAATTTTTAATCCGAGTTGCGTATTTTGTAATGGTTATATAATCTATATTTTATGTAACTTATTTGTTAAGCTTTACAAAAAAATATATTTTGCGTTTACAGTAACGTATTGGTTCGATTTGTCTAAAACCCTGCTAAGAATAGGGAAAGAAATTTTGGCGGTTGATTTTATTTTCACTTAATTTTACATGAGCTAAAGGAAACCATATACTATACTGTTTTGATGGTTTTAATACATGTAAAGGGCTTGTTCAAATATTTTTATTGTTGTTTATATAATTTTTACAGTTTTAATTCTTACAACTCTGTGCTTTGTGCATTCATATACCGGATAATCCAGATGTTAACCACAGAAACGCTTCCACAATGGCCTAATAATCGACACAAGTTAACAAAAAAGCCAAATCCCGAACGACACGTGCCCCAACGGCCAAAAAAACCGTACAAAAAATTCGTTAAAACCCATTTTCGACACCCCAAAAAACGTCTAACGGAAAAAACTGCAGGACAAACAAATCTAAAAATCCCCTCGTCTGACCCCTGGTCACCCGGATCAGAATGTGACCTTTTCCCGCAGTCCTCGCAGCACCCTCGACAGGTTCTAAGGCGCCCAGCGGCCGAATTGAAACGGTGCTATTCAAAAATCTGACCAAGAACCCACCCGAACACTCAAGTATTGCCATTGCCCCAGTGAGAATCACCTCTAAATTCGCCTGGTCGATTCCCTAAGAACAGGGGGACCATCGTACCACCTTGAGGTCTCACTAGGGCGACAAGGGCACCATCCAGTCGCCTTTGCATCTCCGCGGTGCAACCGAATCGTGGTAGGCCTCGCCGGGACCGATTTGCATAGCTTCGTGAGAAAAAAGCAGGCTGTGCGTAGCTGTCAACTGTTTAATATTCACATTTAGCCTACTAGATTGACTAGGTCGTTAGCCGTACGCGGAGAATAATCGGTCATGAACGTATTTTTTTAAGGGTTTTTGGGCGATTAAAATAAAAAATCGATTAGGGGTAATTTTTTTTCGGGTACGTGATTTGTCAAATTAGTGCTGCGCTATGAGAAAATAATTTGACGTGGAGTGATGTAATGGCATTTGTCACTTCGGTTATTGTTCGAAGGGTAAATTGGTTAAATAGGTTAAATATTGAAAGAGAGGGTAGTTGTTATGAAAATTGTATGTGTGAAAGTTCTTTGATATTGTCTTAATAGAAAAAAATTGTGTCAAAGACGGATCGAAGGCATTTATATATTTTTTTTACGTTGGGGTTGAGCAGGATGAAAATTATAAACTATACAGGGGGCCTCAATTTATAACGTATGTGGCATTAACGTAAAAATTAAAAATTAATTAAATTAAAAGTTTTTATTGCATATCTACAAAGAAAGAGCATGTTTGGAAATTGTAACTTCATCAAAATTGCTAATTCTGAGTTTGTTACGATTTTTTCGTGTGTAAATAATTTTTTTATTCGAAATTTATAATAGCACAACGTCATTCTACACCTCCTCATACCAATTTCTATAAAGATTATCCATTTTTAAGTAATATTTACAGTCTTTTTAGCGTAACAGGTTATTTAATAATAAAAAACGCAGGAGGTCAAGCCAAAGAATGATTTACAATGTGATGAAACAGTAATATCGTATTTGAGAAACGTCTTTTTTGAATAACATAAAAGACATATTAAAAATCAAATGCATAAAAGAGATCTACTGTTACTGCTACCATACTGGTTGTTTTTATTATACGAAAGTCAAATTTCAATTAATTAAACTTTAAGTATTTTGTATAAAATAGAGACAAAAAATAAAATAATTAAGCGTGTTTCAAGAAGAAGCGCCATAGAAACTTTAAACGGTCTACCCATATATGTAAAAGTATACAGGGTGATCTGTAAAAAAATTAAGTTGGGCTTGTATCTGCGAAAAATTCAATTGTTTTTCTAAGCATTGTTTTGAAATCACAAGATTTGTTTTCTAAATGCGAAATCAAGAATGTTATGCGAATAAAACCCACACATATATAATAACTTCATGTTATTATTATATTTATTTAAAAATTTGCCATTAAAAATTCATATATTCCACGAATGGGCATTTCTAGAGTTTCATTAAAACTTATTTGAAATTCACTGATTGGCAATTGTCTTCCAGTGGCGATGAAAACTCAAAAACTCATTTTTTTTAATGCCATTCTATACTTTTTTCTGTACACTCATATATATAGCAGCATTTTTACCGCTAGTTATTACAAAACACCTTTCAAAAATGTGTATAAATGTTTTCTTTTTTTTTTCATAGAATTCGTAGAAAAATCTTAATATATTTCAATATTGTGGTCGCTGCACAAAAAAAAAGTGTGCGAGAAATACGTACTATGTATTTTGTAGCAGCAGCGGAAAATCAAAACGTCCTTGGACTACTGTAGGAAGTAATGCTTGATCTAAAGCTGCGGAATGATTCAATCAACGGTCCCCTTGATAGAATGGTTTTATTTGATATTTAAATTTAATTCTAGCCTTGAAATATTTGGAAAAATGCAATAATTTGACTACTACTTTATAATTCGTTTAATGTTTCAAAAAATATCGATGTAGTAACAAAACTGTAAACCATTATTAACGCCAAAGTCTGCATTAATGCTCAAAATTAGGTTTCCGAGGGGGTATCTTTCAATCACGAGCACCATTGCACTCGGGCGAGGAATCAAATCAAACCTACTAGACTTCATGATTTTGGGTTTGCTTTTTCAGAAGATGCCCACAGAATTTGAAAAAATAAATCATCAAGCCATGAAAACTAACTTTCAAGTTGAAAAACACCGCGCAATTTTTTCATATTTTCAATCTTTATACCGTGTTTTGAAGACTTTATCGCTAAGTTACGTGCCTGAGACCAATGGTAATGATGCATAAAATATCTCGAACAATTCATCATATACTCATCATAGGCTAGTCATAAAAATGGGGGGAAGATTGTTTACAGGGTGGTTAATTGTATAATTTTTACGTAAATGCATGTTTTTCGCTTATATTTTTTTTCCGTTCATTTCCACGAGAAAGAAGAAATTTTTCCTCGTTTTTTTCTCAGACTTCGTCCCTCTCGCTTTTACGAGTCCAGTTACTCAAAATTGCCCAACGTAACACCCCCAATTTTCAAATAAAATAATCAAGTCTATGCTTTACAACCCTTAACCCTTTCTTATAGCCTGTCCCTAATAAAATTTAGGCCAAGAAAACTAACCCTTTCACCGGATTATTTACGAAATCATGTCCCGGTTATCACCACCGATCCGTCCAAATATTTACCAGGCATTCCATAAACACGGAAGTTTTTTCTGAAAGGGTCCTTTATGGCTTTCTAGCTTCTGAATGCGCTTAAGGGCTCGTCCTTAGAACTTGCCGGCAAAAAATCGTCGGCGATAACCAATAAATAAAGGCAGTAAAGACTTTGGATGGGTTTTGGGAAATGCGCAACCCTTTGGGTCGTAAAACGGTACCTTACGGTACTTCTTATACAACGTTGCACAAAAAAAAATGTGTCACTGAACTGGTTAACTTACGTCCTGGAACTGATTGGGTTATGGCCAAATTTGAACAGAAAGTTCTGGTGAAAACGATGGAGAATAATTTAATATATGCAAGTTTTAAATGGTTCGAAACCTGCGGAAAAAATCATACGTTTTACATAAAAATAGAAAAAAAAAAATGAAAACGTGCATAAAAAATAAACTAAAATAAAATATTTCCTGAGAACTCTATATATTCTTTTATTTATTTTTTAAGTAAATTGCATTGGTTATTTTTTTAAATACATGAATAATTTTTTAAGATTTGACTTTTATAAATATTTTTTTTTAATTGATAAATATGCAGACATTTTATTTTATTTCGATTTTCTATGACTACAACAAATAAGTGAGTTTTTTATTAAAAAATATGGCCGGTAGAATTTCAGATTGACGCATTTGTAACAGCCATATCCATATTAAAATTTTCACCATTCAACAAAGTAACCGTAGTCCCTTTTAATATATTTTTTTAACGATATTATTTTCCTTCTCCAAAATTTTTACCCAACCGCCGTTTTCTTAAGCGTGATCCCAAATTTTTAATTTTTCCAAATTCTTGTTTTTTATTGTTATCTTTGTGCTTTAATAATAAAAAACACAGTAGGCCAAGCCAAAGAATGATTTACAATGTGATGTAATATCGTGCTTAAGAAACGTCTTTGTTGATTAACGTAAAATACACATTAAAAATCAAATGCATAAAAGAGTTCTACTCTTACTGCTGCCATACTGGTTGTTTTTATTATACTAAAGTCAAATTTTAATTAAGGAGGTATATCAGGTTTACTCAAATGCGTAATATTTTTTTGAATTTTTTTTTGAATCTAGATTTTGAGATATTATTGTTGAAAGTTGTTCATTTTAACATAGGCGAAGATGGACGGTGCGGCTCTTTTTTTGCCCATAATAGAAAAAATGTAGAAATTGTGAAACAAAACTTTTCCATAGATAGTACACAGTATTATCTTATTTTTGATGTAAAACTAATGTAAGTTTTAAACATAGTACAGCTGTATTAATTAGAAACAGAAACCAATAATTGCATTTCTGTCTGACTTGAGGATTAATGTGGCAACGTCGCAATCAGCCGAGAGCAAGGAGGGAATACGTTTGAAAGACTTGATAAAAACGAAATTGATTTCAAACATATACATTTTTCCTAAATCCCATGTACATTGTTATCAACAATAAATTATCCACAACAGATGATTTTTTGTAATGTTTTTAAAAAACTAGATTAATTAAAAAAGACTAGGAAGCTGTGATATATTTATTGGAATAAAAAATACAGTTGATAAATCCTTTTAATATATTTAATGGTTTATAAAAACATCGTAATCATTACCCAGCAATATTTAGGGTTACATAAAGTTTTCTTTACTTGATTAATATAATTAGTAATACTTGAGATAAAAGCATTTGTACGGAATAACAAAGGAACATAAATATTTCTCAGCAAACTTTATATCTAAAAAATTAGTTATAGTTGCAAAACTTTTGTAACATTACTAAAATAGAGATTAAAAACACGAACAGTGAGTAATAATGTAATTTCTATCACAGAACCTTCAAAATTGCATCCAACATTTTCTTTGACTTGGACGAGAGATGGGCGCGAGTGTCATTTCATTTCTTTAGAACTAAATTAACATAATTCTCGTTGTTTTACCAGTTCACATGATTTACGGATTTTAAATAAAGGATACAAATCTTCGCGAGGATAATACGATATATTTGCTATATATAATAATTATATTGTACATAGTTTACACACAATACATTTTTGAACGCGTACGCATCTTTACCCGAATTTGACGCGCAATATCTCCGATGTCCGAGGTCTGTAGGTTCGCAGTGTGTACAACTGCTAGTCAATTATTAGCGCTGTTGCCACATCTACATAGTCTTTATGCGTTCATTAAATATAATTTAAAACTACTTAAATATGATATTTTTATGTTGTTAATTAGTCAATATGTATGCTGTGTGCATATGAGTAGATTTCTTTGCTATATATATAATGTTTATCGCAAATAATTTCAATAGAATTTAATTTTTTCAAATATGTAGGTAGCGGGTCACATATGAAAAGCATAGGACCCCCCTGCGCTCCTCACTTTCTCGGACCCCGATATACCTCCTTAAATGGGCATTTAATGGAAAACTTATTGAGATCCTCTAAACTCTTTTAACCTTTAATTAAACTTTAAGTCCAAAGTTTATAGGAAATTTTCTTGTAATTTCAATACTATACTTAGAAAAAACATTTGGAGGTTACATTCCGCAGATGCAAGCCAGACTTACATTTTTTTGACAGCTAACAATAAACCTTTAGACTCTTTAGGTCATATTTCTGTCATTATTAGAGAGATCATTATATAATCTTAAGGAAAATATGTAAAAATATTCAGGGTGTTCTATTATTTTCCTTCTCTAAAATTTTGACCGAACTCCATTGAATTAATTATACGACCGTTTTCCCAAGCATGATCCCAAATGTTTAATTTCTCAAATTTTCGTTTTTTTTTAGTGCCTACTCTTTGTGGTCGTCTATTCCAATTTTTGCAGGTCGAGATAATTCTCCAAAATAATGTTTATCGTATTTGCAAGCTGTGCTATAAATGCTTTTAATTTTGAAAACCATTATTTGGGCGCATCATTGACAACAAAGTCCTTAAAGTATTAGTTGTCTGAAAAACTGTTCTAATGTCAAATTTGTTACCAGAATTTTTTCTATAACATAAAACCTTTTTACTGTTTTTTGTTGTGTGATATAAAATTTGTTTTACTTTCAATATTATTAAAACCTGCTTCTTTCAGTGTGAGAATTTTGGTTAGACAAAACTATTTTCACAAAAATAACCCTAGACCGATCCTTTTGGCACAAATAATTTTTAAATATTTTCAGAGGTGGCAAAATATACAATTGAAAAGGGAAAAAACGAAAACTATGCTATTAATTATTAACTTCAAACAATATCGATTTCTATATATTCTATAATTCTTTTCTTAACTATTTGACATTTATAATACTGAATTCTTGGAGAATGCAATAGTTTGAATGGCTCCGATAAATAAGTGGGTCTTTCTAATAAAAAAACGACCAATGGAATTTCAAATTGACGCATTTGTGATAGCTATGTCCATAGATAAAGACTAGAGATTAAAATCCAAATGTTAACGGGTTAAAAAAAGGATCGTTAAAATGCAAAAAAGTCTATTATTAAACGACGAACCTGAAAATGGCATTAATGCGAAAAAAGTTACATGTGAAAGAGCGGAGGTCCTTAGAATAAGTTGATTTATTCTGTTATTTTAATAAACCATATGAATATAAAAAAAAACATTTAATATGAACTTGTTCTTAATTAACGTGTATATTAGTAGCTAACGGATTGTTTTTTCTGTTATGTGTTTTTTGTGTTCAGTTCGTGGCTGCTATTGGTCCAAATATCAGTTTTGTTCTTCCGATAGACTTCAGGGTTCAAAATCTAGAAGACTCAATCGAGTAGGTCAAGATTCCGTACAGCGCCTCTGATGGCTGCGCCGAAAAACAATTGTTGAATGATTTTATGAGTTCTATAAAATGTACAATTATTGTATGTATGTAGTAAAAGTGAGACGATATATAAATCTCCATTTTTTTCACATCTCAATTTAGAACGTGTTGAGAATATCAGAACACCCAGTATACGGGAATGTACGACGTTATCGCGAAAGGTGTACGTTATCACATCGTCATATATTTTATCTCTGGACCAGTCACACCAAAAGGTCAAGTCTTCAACCAGATACTAAATCCAAAATATTTTGGAAAAGTTGTTGCTTAATTTACGGCGGTGGCTCTAATAATAGAACCAGTTAACCTCGAAAAAAGCTACGTAATTCAAATCGGCAATGTTCTTAGATCTGTTTTTTTTTTGTAAATGACATTCGTAAATAAATATGTCGTTTACAAAGTTGGATACGAAGGTGAGAATTTTGCAAGTGATGTTAAAAACAGGCATATTTTACTCAACGTTTCGTACATATACGTTTTCATCACTCTTATTAACCTTCTTTTAAGTTAAGGGTAATTATTTTCCTCGCACGCTCCATTTTTTGCTTTAAAAATATTTTTATGGATAACATTTTGTAGAAAATTAAACCTTTTCACGTTTAAGTAAGTCCGATCTCAATTGAAGAACCAAGAGGTTGACAGTATGTGTTAGGTTCGGTCGCTGACGCAGCAACTGGGCACTGAAATATTTGAAAAACTTGTTCCCATATTTATTTAGCCATACCCATATACAGGTCTGGTCGCCCAGTTGAAGAATGAGCGCGCGGGTAAACGCGGCACAAACACAGCCGCACTGGGCGACCTGGCCATAAATTCAGTTGTCGACAATGGCCTAGCAGTGCAGCGCGGCAATGCGGAATTTGGTGTGATTCAGGTAATTTTAATTTATTATAGGCATCTTCTATTAATCATTCACATTACAAGAGAGTTTTAGAAACGGAACAAAACGAAATTTACCATCAATATAATAAAATTGTTTGAGAACAAAAATAATTAAAATATGTTGTATATAATGTGTAGAAATTTTCTACACATTATATACAAATTATTATAATTTTCTACCTTTAGCAGAAAACTTTTTTAGGAATGCCTATGAAACTCATAAAGTTATTGCTAGGCGTTTTTATACATGTTCAACTGATTTCGGAAAGACTATACAACTAATTACAGTTTTTGTAAATTTAACTTTTCTTTTAAGCAAACTGAATCTACTTTCTCGGTTTGAGATTTTCTGATTAGGCATAACAAAATTTATATACCTAGTATCTGATGCAATTAATTAGGCTTAGGCGAATAAACCTTGAATTTGGAAAAAGAATATACAAAATTTGTGAATATACATACTGTCGTCTTTTGCCTCATTATTATTATATAATTCTTGATATTTACTTGGTTAAAAAAAAATGTTTCCTAATGCTAATTTTATATGAGAAGTGCCAATTTTATTGTAACTTTATCAATGTAATTATGTAATTATAATTACTAGTCGATTATTTCTATTAAAATTTGTATTAGCATATTAATTAGTTAATTTATCATTTTGCTTGAGGGAATTATATTTGGATAATTTTTATTTGAACTATGGCATTCGTTTGTTTGAAAATTAATGCAGTTAAACGTTTACATAGTTTAAAACTGTTCAGGGATAGGTCATATTCAATTCTGCCTCCTTGTCTTTATTCCCTTTCTGTATAGAAATATATACATAACACAAATCAATCGATTGTTGCATTTTGGAGATATAAATTTGTGATTTTTTTTACGATATATGTCTGTTTTTCGAGTCGCGCCATTGAAATCTCGGTTATTTTAAGAGATACAAAGTAGAGTAAATAAGGTGTAATTTTTTTCGATGATAGGTATAATGATATTGATGATAAATTTTTTTCCGTCAAAATACCAAATTATCCATTTTTACATAAAGTACTTTGAACATAAAACATCCAGTTATGACTTTAAATGAAATTTTGACATTTCTGTTAAGTTCCAATTGTTAGTGTCAAGGTTCAGAAAATTTAAAATGCAGTTTTCGCATGGAACAAAGTATATATTCTTCGAGTTGATAAATCAATAAGTTTGATCCGTATATTCATCTCTTTCATATGAAAATTGCGCTTCTAGCTTGACATTGTCAATGAAAATTTAACTGAACTGTCAAACTGTCAAAATTTCGTTTCAAGTACTAGTTGGTTGTTTTGCTTCCAAAGCACTCTTTATAAATACAATAAATTGGTATTCTAAGGAAAACAAAGATGTAAACTAACACCGTTATCAGAAAAATAAATGACTGAATTCCAAATATGTGAAAATCCAATATGACGTTCGCAAAAAAGTCCTAACAATGTTTGATTTTATGATATCAACTCTCTCCGTTTTCGAATAAAAAAATAACAAAAGTTTTAGTTCTTTATCGATAATTTAATAATGAATAGAGGTTTTTTGTTTCGAGAAATTATTCGTCAGCAAATTCCGCAGCTCTGCCCTGCATCTCTTAAAATAACCGAGATCCAAACGCACACAATGGATAAAGTCAAGATTGCCGTGGAACCAGTGCATGTTTATGAAACATTCTATTGTTTTCTTCCATAGTTGTTTCAGATGGCAAGAAAATTCCTAAAATTTCGGTTTTAACAATTTTTTGCATGTAGAAAAGCTTTTCTATTGAAAATTTGGATTTTTGATACAAGCACTGCATTTTTTATAGAAAAAAGGTACAAATATTTTTTTAATATTGTTTCGAGCCACTTAATATTCAATGAGTCTTTTATAACAATCGCTAACTAAGAAGTTTTAAGGGCTTCGATTTTTTATTTGAATATTTCTCTTTTTTATGTGGCAAGTTTGCGGCTCATTTCCGGAATTACCGCACAAACTCCGAGAAACTAATTTCATTGACAAGTTTTTTTTTTTAATAAATCCAGTTAACACCGCCGAGGAGCCCACGGATTCCCCTCGAAAAAAAAAAGACAAACATGACACGAGCACGCACCGATTATCCCCCGTCGAAAAAAAAAGCAGCCCAGAACCCGATCGGAACGACAAGAAGGTGCAAAAGCCGAATACAGAAGCCGGCGAAAAAGATTTTTTGCCGGATCGCGAGCGTGTCGCCTCCGAACAGAAAAACTAGTTTACGCTACGTAAAACCGAGAAAAAAAAGCCCACCGTCCGGGCATTCCTATCCTAATCCTAGTCCGGCGGCGAAGAGCGCTTTCGACCCCCACCCGTCCGAGCTGAATAGGCAGACGACGTTCACTTGTTATATTGTGTTACGTAATAGTTACCCCCTCCTAAAAATTACCCCCACTTAGCGGCGTCTGCCGTGATGCTGCTTGAGCCGGCGTTGCGTTTTTATACCATGTTGTTAGTGTACTTTTTACTACCCGTCGGAGCGTTGCTTTTTTCAGCCGTTTTTGTTTTGTTTTTTGCCGCAGCGCCGCACACTCGATCGGGACTCTCGCTACACGGTGGGTCGGTTTCAGTGCGCGCCGCAGGAGACCGCGGCCAGTGTCTATGTAGGACTATTATTTTTTTAAGTACCAAATAGCCGCCGCCAAACTGGAGTCTAGGTTAGACTACCGCTCCGGGGGGTTGGACTTCCACAATCCCCCGATGCTGCTGGAGAACAACTCGAACTACAGCCACCTCCAGAGGTCCATCGACACGCTGAGGTCGCTGGGGGACCGGCTGGGCGACAGGAACGTGGACCTCCGTCTCAACCTCCACCAGGACCGCCTGGACAGGAACTACGACCGTCCCGGCCAGATGGGCAACGGCCTGGAGCTCAACCTCAGCCTGAACTCGGACAGGATCCTTCAGGAACGCATCCAACAGGAGCGGAGTCTGGAACGTCTGCTGAACGAAAGGAACATGCAGGAACAGAGGATGAACATGGACCACAGCTTAAGCATAGAACGGCTGAACCTAGAGAGGAGCCTGACGCAGAACCTGGACAGGAATTTGAACCTGGATCGTAACCTCAACCTCACCCAACCTCAAGACCGTTCGTACATGAACGATCGCGCTCTCATGGACAGGAACATCAACTCCGAGAGGAACCTCATCGACAGGAACCTGAACAACATCGACAGGATGAGCATGGACCGCGGCTACGGCAACGACAGGCTGTCGGAGCGCCTGAGGATGGACGGCGGGGGTGATATGAGACATAGTGATATCAACAGGGACATTAACGACCTGAAGTACAGGGAGTACAAGGCGCACCTGGAGAACTTGCGGTCCGAGAGTTCAAGGTCGCTGGATAGGGGCCAGGACGAGGACAGAGGGGCCACGCCGACGACGCCGCCCACCCCCATCTCGGTGGGTGAGAATTTCCAGGAGGAGAAGGTAATTCTTTACGTTTAATTCGAGTCGGCCGGACTGTGTTTCATCCCGCCCGCCGAAACCGTCTTCAGATGGATTTTTCGAAATCTACGTTCCAGATAAATGCTTTTAACGGGCGCGACCTTGTTTGGGGCTTCAGAACGGTAAATAAATGTACTTGGAGAATAATGCTCGTCTACGATAATTAATGATCCGGCTGGAATAAAAATATTGGTTTCTATTATCTTTTATCCTCACGTGAAACGTCTCAAAATTGCGCATATACAAATCAACATTTTGTGGCACAAAAACATGTATAAATACGCAATATTAAATCGTCCTTTTACTTAAAGCTTCTTTAACATTATACAAAAATATGTATACACTGAGAAAAGTGTTCAAGTCTTCTATAAAAAGTTTATGCTTATCAAAACACTGCTTTAAAATTTTTTTTCATAAAACCTCTAGATTAGGTGCCCTTTAAAATTGTTTTATGAACAAATAAACGTTTCTGGTTTGACAGATTTATATTATTATAGTTCATTAATTTATGTTGTAAAAATAAAACAAGATTATTGTTACTTTTACACAACTGTCCAACAAGCGCCACAACAAATAATAACATTTAGATCCTCGAACATTTTATTTATAATTCAATTTCTGCCTCAATTAAAACATATTAAAATAAAAAAAATCACAATTATAGAAAATTGAACAAATAATATTTGAAATTAATATAGATATAAATATTTTGTTGTCCTTAAAACTATTTCTCAATTTTGTATATATTAAATTACTTGTATGTATTAAAAATTCATTTAGATCTATTGAGTGTACAAAGAAGAGAAGCGCAGTCTTATTTTTATGTCGCAAAACACGGAATCGAATTTTGTAAAAGTATTTTTTTTGTCTAAGAAATAAGTAAGGCATACGTATAAATTTTTTTTAAACTAAATTTCCACTTTGTTCCCTTACATTTTATAAAGATTTGATATCAAAAGAAATTTCTGGTCGTTTACCAGCAAATTGTGTCATAATTAACTTCCTGGACGCGTAATATCATTGCTGCGTCACAAAAATAAAAGGCGCCATTCCAAATTTTTTCAATCAATTTTTTCATCTCCAAATACCTTCTTTAATAAATCTCCTTACCGTTTACTTTGGAAACTCCAGTAAGTTTTACAGGTCACTTTTTTTGTTTATTTAATAATTGTTATTACCAAAAACTGTAGTATATACAAGAAGGTCAGTTTAGTTTGTTAAATTATAGTTTATTTGAGTACATTAAAAAAATATATCGGTAATTGCACACGACATTAATTTTAAATAATTAGGTGAACTAACTGGATAAAAATTATTTTTTTCAAGCGTTGACAACAATCATAGCTTCAACAAGGCAATAACTCTTGTAACTGCTGATTTTTTCCTGTAAATCACCTCTTGATATACAGGGCGTTACAAAATTACTGCCTGTACGGAACATAAAACTTCTAGATGCTATTTCCCCTTAAATATGTTATAAAAACTTCAGTTATTTTTGTCCAGGGTGAATCATTTATATTATGAAAAAAAATCAGGTGGATTTTTTTGCAAATTTAAATACTCCGTGTCTGGCAAACGAAGTGTTTCCTGGCAAATAGGATTTTTTATGTTTCTCAATATAAATTAATCCCCCGTATATATTTTGCGGAAGAATAAGCCCACAACTTCCCATTAGAGCAATTTGCATGTGCCTACCTAAATACATGTTTAATTTTTTTCTATCGGACACGGACATCTTATACAAACACACAACAATCCTAAACTGTCTGATAAAAATATGTAACAACTATATCCATGTTATTATTTCGTACATACACACACACATGCTGATAAGAAATTGCAAAACTTACTATGCGGAGCCATGGGTATGTTCAGTGGCAATCATTCATGCGCCGATGCTAGTAAGGGAGATAAAAGCTCGAGAGATACGCAATATGTTCCTCTTTCTGTGCCTATAAATGGGACAGTGATGAAATTTTCGTGTCGAATACATGTAATTTGGGTTATTATTCCATATAGAAATAAATAAGTAGTTGCTTTGGAACGTTTTAAATTATCTTCCTTTTGTTTGTAAACTTTGCAGCGTGTTTAGGCGTCCCGATAGGTGATACACTGAAAGAAATTGTAAACAAATATATCTGCAATTTGTAGACACATTATCATTGTTGTATAGGCAACGGATAGCACTGTGAATTTATTGTTATATTAAAAATTAAATACATCGGCCAATTAACCAACGGGACATGGTACCGTTCGATTTTTCACGCGAGGTATACGGAATCGCTTCAAAACTAAACCCCTGACTAGATTTTTCTGCATACAGTTTCAAAATATTATATATTTTATTTATTTAAAGTTAATTTTCTGGAAGAAAATTGTTTGGGCGGCGAAACTTTGTTTTGTGGTTGTAGCTGCCAGAAACTTCGTCGTACATATTCGATCTGGTTGGGCGAGGGCGCAAAACGCGTGTAACAGGTAGGCAACCAGGTTAACAGACAAATTAACAAAGCCTGCTGCGAGTTGTAAGGGGTCGCGACGTCTTTTGTTTCCCCAACTTTGCGAGTTTCCACAGCCTTATTAGGAGAATAGGAATTTGAAATGTCTCTTGAGCAGTTTAATTGACGTAGGTATGTTTGATGGGATATTATACGAGGTGTCCCGATTTGTATGCGTACCGACTACTGACGTAGTAAGAATAAAACAAATACGGTTTGTTTAATAGATCCTAATGGTACACAAGTTCGCAAAATCGATTAAATCGTAAGTCTGCTAAGATTTTGTAATTTGTAACAGAAATTTAAATAAATACTACATTCTTTAATGTGCTAATACAAATTTTCAATAAGTTAAGAGAAGGTCGTAGTCGGCTTTGAATTTTGAGTTTGATGCGATTTCCAGATATGTACATTCATAATTAAATATAAATTGATTTTCATTTGTTTTTATTTTCTATGCTAAGAACTGTACGCTTATAAATCGTCACACCCTGTATTTTAATTTGTTTTTTTACTCGACATTCGTTTCGAAATTGGAACCTAAAGTATGAGAGGAACAGAATATTTTTAAGATCTAATCAATCTGGAAAATCTGCAATTGTCAAACATTTTTACATATTACAGGGAAATGTCGGGACATTAAAGAATTTGTTGCTTTGATACTTTCATTATTTTTTTTATACTCTGATTGTAATACTAAATAAAACAATATTACTATTCTTTTCAATTTTATCCAAAAAGAATTAGAAACCTCTCTTTTCAATAATCAATTATATCCCGTTATTTGCAGTCTATTTGCAAAAATTTTTTAGGTTTCAAATATCGTACAAGGGAACTGAGCGAGTAAAATAACTTTTTTGGTCGTACTACGAAACGAAATTACAGTTAAATTTTCAAAAAATGCGATTTTTATTTCTTTTAAATAAAATTCGAACGAAAATGAAATCATTTTTTCATTCAGTAGATTCTGCAGTAGTGCAGTGTCCACATAAGCTTTTCAGTATCTCTAATAGTTCCTGAGATCCCTGGAGGGGCAATCAAATTTGGTTCACCCTGTATATAAATATGTTGACTTCAAAGGATATGTTCTAATAACTTTCATATGATTTGATTAAATTTAAATTTTTGTATCGAAATAAATCGTTATTAAACAAAAAAAATGGAAAATGTCAGTTTTTGAGTTTCAATTTTTTATTAATGGTGGTGCTTTTATTTTTAACTTGTCATATATTTTTTAAATAGGGTGCAACTTTTCTTATTAGTGAAGTAGATAAATATAATATACATAATTCTTAATAATTTAAATAAAAAGAAATGTTTGCTGTTTGTGTAATTAATTAACGTTACTAGAATTGTGCTAACAATTACGCGTAATTTTCGAAAAATGTTCTTTTGTGATTAATATAATTAATATAATGTCAACCAAAAGTCTGCTTATATCTAGATTGTTCTTATATGATGTTCAAATAGGCAAAGATTATTGGAAAAGGACATTTTTTTCATAAAATCATAAATAAAAGTGTTCCCTCTTTGGAAAAATTTTAATAAATATACGTAGAACATATACAAAATTTAGGATCTAGTGCTGATTGAAAAAAATGGAAACTGATATATTTAGAGCTTAGAGAACATTTTTTAAATCAACCTGGAAAAACTTCGTTGGTCATAATTTAGTGTACACCCTGTATAGCGATTACGCGCGTTTTCACCTCTAAAATTCCTTCCATACCTTTACCGGTAAATATTTTTCGTCGCCGTAAAACCTTTAGATCGTCCTTGTATTACGATTGTTTTTTTTACTATCGATCGTTCGAATAACTTACCTTACTTTTCGATCCGAACTAGGAAACTTCCATAGCCGAGATAAACGAATTTTTTTTTAAACAAACCGTCGCCCCGTTGCGCTACTACCTGAAGTGTGCTGGCCATAAATTAGTCATTTCGGGTCCTCCACGCTCTGCTAGGCCTGCTTGATGGATTTGATCGTGACGAGACCAATCGGTAAACAGAAAAAAATGTATGAATCGGAATCGTAAATAAATCAAGCGTGCTATTACCGCGTACAAAGACCAAATTAAGTTCTGGTAGCCGGAGTGAAAGGCGTTCGAAATCTGTGAGGGGATAGGTGTAACTGTTTCGGAGTTTAGGCGAACGTACAGTGTACGAGAGGCGTCCTTTTTTCGGCGCGTTTTGTTTTTCAATCGGACGGTGTTGTCCCTAATTTTTGGCGCCGGGCGTAGGAGTTAAACTGCCCGTACAAGTTTAGGACACAGTAGAAATTGACGTTTTTGGAAACTGTTTTTTTTTCTTTCAAAATTTCGAGGTTTTAGTGATTTTTGTTCTATGTACGGGGTGTCCCAATGTTTTGGGGCCAAAATAAGACGATTTAATAAAATTTTCCTTTATCAAAGTGACGTCATTTTGGTGTTAAAGGGCTTCAGTTAACAGAAAATTTCATATAAATAGAATGAATCATTTTAGTTATTTAAAAAAAAACACCCCGTTATATCTTGGGAAATGCAATTTCTTTAAAACGACTGAAAATAGTTAGTTAAGTTCTGAAAATGGTGTTATATTTTCTGTCACTCAATTGTAAATGGCGCACTTGTAATTTTTGATCTCAGAAGAAAGGGCTTTCAGTTGTAACACTTTTTCGATTTAACTTTTTATATATCTTCAACTGTTTTCGAGATATTAACAGTTGAAAACCACTTTCTCGAAATTCTCGACCTTGATATACGTAAAATGGATGGAGTTTTCTATTCAAATTGAACGTACATATTTAAAGTAATTTTGCGATATATCTAAAACAGGTGCAATTATAAAAAAAAACATTAAATGGAAAAATGTCTTTTTTTCGATGGCATCAAAACAGTAACATGTTTCTGAGAATATAAAATATCACTGTTACCGAATAGTGTGAAAATACAACACATTTTTCATAATCGAATTATCTTCAGTCGTTTCCAAGAAAAACGCATCACCCTATATATCTTTTCCCAAACTTTGACGGTCTTTAATGGTTAAACGAGGCATCTTTGAATAAAACTAAGGTAAATCTACTTATTTTAATCGCAAAAATCTGTTGTAGGATTCCATGTCCATATATTTGCAAATGGTAACCCATTTTTAGAAAATATTTAAATATATCTTCTACAGAAAGACAAAAAATATACAAAATGATATATGTATTTCCACTACACTACGTCATATCAGCCCACTCGATATTGTGTCTTGTGGGTGTAACTCGATACTTTGTATTTCAGTAGATATCAGCATACGATCAAAGGGCCTATCTCAGAAACGCAATAAAATATTTTTATTGCTAATAGACGTATCTTGAGGTAAACTAAAAATAGTCGTATAGGAAAATGTTATAAGTGAATTACTTTGAAGGAAAATATTCTACTAATTTATTGAATTGTAAAAACTGAGCACAGCTTTAAAATATGGCCTATAACATTCTGGCAAAAAATGTCACAATTGGAAGCAATTCGAAGATATACATCTTTTTACCACATGATTAACAGGTAAAACTGTGAAGAAAAAAACTGTTTCCTAAACTTGTTTTAAAAAGGATCATAAGTAGTTTAGATTAGAAACTTTTTATTGTCCGCAACTGTAGTTAGGACCGAGGATAGTTGATTTCTGTTAAAATTGTTTGAACTACATAGTCATGTTTATCATTTTGGTGGTTTTTAGTTGTGTTAGCTCTGCGGCTCGAGCTCTTAATGAATCCGGTTTATGAAAATAATTGTTCCAATTTATGTTTGTGTATGTTTAATCATTTAAATATAAATATTCTGCGGTTTAAATATTTGTTTAAGAGTTGTCGTTTTTGTATAATTTTCACATTTTTTTAAACAATATTTCTTCCTATTTCTTATTTAAAAAAACATATGTATTAAAATTATTAAGACAAATAGGTGTATCTCTTTTCTTTCTTTGCTGTGTTGTCGGTATATTCAAAAATCGAGTAATAAGTCAAACTACCAAATTTCATATGCGATTTCTCAAAGATGATAACGGGATAAATCCAAAATTTACGAGGTTAGTCAAAAATCGATTTCCTTCAAACTGAGAGTCAAACCAATGACTGCCTCTCACCGAAAATATTATAATACTAGCAACCCGCCCCGGCTTCGCATGGGCAAATATAAAATAGCCTATGTTACTCCGAGGAGATGTAGCTTTCGGTAAAATTGGTTGAGTAGTTTTTGAGTTAAATCGTAACAAACAAAAAATCAATCATCTTTCATCTAATGCGACCCTAATATTAATTTTAAAATAATTCACGATATATCTATAAACCTAAAGACAACAAACGAACTCAAAACTAAAAATGCAAAACCTTTAAATTTAAAACAATATAGGTAACTACCAACAATGTGAAAATAAAACGAATTAAATTAAAGTACCTATGTTCAGGACTATCAATTTTAATTAATAAGTAAGTAGTTAGGTAGGTATCTAACTACCTAAAGAAAACAAACACGAAACAAAAATGCGACTATGAAGTTTTAAATGATTCACAATAAGAAAAAAAACAAACAAATTATTAAAATTCAATGAAATAAAAGTATGTTTGCAAGTATCTATGTATGTTCCGACTACCTAAAGACAACAAATACAAAACAAAAATGTGACCTTAAAATATCGAACGCAATTATAACTTTCCAACAACACCCAGAAAGAAAACACAGTCGTCAGTCGTCACCTCCATTCGCTCCAAGTCAGTTTATTAAAGGATCACGCGTTATCGTTCGGCTTATTAGCTAAACAGTAGGCACGACGGTGCGGGGGGAGGGTCGGCGATCGCATCAAGCGAAGCGAGGCGCTTGAATTTTATTCTCGCGTCCGTAATTTTTTTGCGATTACTCCTAAGCTATTCATTTAAATTATATGTTGTAACAGAGTAAAATAATGTGCATGAAATGCTTAAAGCCTCTAACTTATTTGAAATGATAAGGATTAATACAGTATTTGTGTAAGCTTTTACATCACCGCTTTATAATTGCCAATTTTTTAAAGGATTAAAATGGATATAGGTAGCATGTTATTTTTAACATATAGACATATGCCGTCGCGAACTTTTCTGTAGGCATATATAAGATACACAATTCCACCATACATTGATACACTACATAAACTTTCGGACCCCCCCCCCGGCTCGGACCCGAGGCGCGGGGTCACGGGGCGCCCGCGCGGCCCGGTCGAATCACGGCGACACGAAATTAATTTCATTGCGCATTATTTTCATTTTGCTATATCTCCTAAGGTATTCATTTAATTTGCATGGTGTAAAGGGAAAAAATAATCTTCATGAAATGCTCAAGCAACTAACGTATTTAAAATGATAAGGATTAATACCGTATTTGTGTAAATAGCTTTCCAATTATCGCTTTATAGTTGCCCATTTTTTAAAGTATTAAAATGGTTATAGTATGTTATCCTTAAGAGATAGACATATGCCATCGCGGACTTTTCTGTAGACCCTATGTAAGATACACAATTCCACCATACATTATTTTGTTATATCTCAAAGGGTTTAGGCAGCGTTTTCGTTGAAAACTCCCAGACGGCTTATTTTTTTCCGACACCTTTAATGTATAAAAAAACTTAACAAATTATATACTAAAACCTTACTCGAGAACCACTCTATCCATTGGTGAAAACAGCGTGAAAATCGGTGCAGTAGTTTTTGAGTTTATCGCGAACAGACAGACAGACGCGGCGGAGGACTTAGTTTTATAATAATGTAGTGATGACTGTATATCATTTTCTGAAAGAAATACGGTATTTTTTTCTTTTTCGGCTATTATCACATTGTTTTATGTTTCAAATATCTTAATGAGTAATTTCGATTATTTTATAGCAGTTTTTTAGAAAATCTAAGCAAGTTAGAAACAATATTTCATCAATGTAATAGTTACACAAGTTTTCTCCAGCGTAAAAGGCAGTTTACAACTTGACAGCCCATTAAGAAACGCGTATTTTTATCTCTTTTGTTTATCGTTACGTTTCCTGAAACTTACACGCCTGTTTAACATACACACAAAATCACGTACGGCAATATAAACTAATCACACCCCGTAGAATGCTTTTAAGAAACTATTAACACATGAATTAATCATAATTATTACGTATTTTCTGCAAAACTCTCGACAAAACAGGACGGGTTTACGAGAGTTGTCATGTTTTCTGTGATCTTTCACTACGAAAAATTAAATTCAACATTTCTATAATTTAGATTCTGTCGATTTCCTTGTTCTATTACTGTCTTGCTAAACGTGCAAGTAAAAATAAAATTATGCATCACCCTGTACAGTATTTTTAGACGTGTCACTTTAAAGGATAATGTCGCGGAAATCATGCGTTACCCGAAGGGCGTCCGCAATCGAAGGAGCCCGCGTCCAAAACAAACGAGCGAGCGAGCAGCGCCTGCCTGCCCGATCGCCGCAACAAAGAAACAAACTCGCTCCACGGATATTTCCTCAAGGCCTCCACCTAAAATGTAAGACAATCTAATCTTCAAATCTCCTTTTTAAATTATTACACGACCGGGCCGATCACTTTGTAAAAATCGCGCCGGTAATACTTTATTTCTGGGGCCCCGGCACATACGCGCTGGGATGGGCGATCGCCGCGGGCGGGTTTTTTAAAATTTTAGCTGTCTATCAAGCTGTCTATGAACGAGGTTACTTAGATTCGAGCGGACGTCGACTGTTATAGAAAAATTTGCATACGCTCGGCCGCGTACCTTTTTCTCCAACGACGTTTAAATAATTATCTGGTTCTCTTTGCTGGGATGGGATGGTGCCTAGGCGGCACGCATGATACAGGGTGTTCGGTGGTTCCTAATTAGCGTCCAGGATTTTTTTTTGGACAAGACAAATATCCGTTGATGAATTTTTTCGGTGTGAGTTTTCTGCTTGGGCAAAAATAGTTCTCGAAAACAGTCCTTGACTGGTACTTTTGGGGAAATGGTTTATTTAAGTTTTTCGTAGGTGAAAATAAAAATATGGCACGAATGAACGGCTTCAAACAGTATTAGATAGAGGATTTTGTATCAGAAATTTTTTTTAACCTTGAAAAACTGTAAAATATAAACAATAAACGTGAAGAAAAATATTTTCTTAAAAAAAATAATTTCCTTACGTCACAGTCAATAATTTGCAAATCGGCAATAGTGGAAAATCATTATGTCAAAATAATATAAGTATTGTTCTTAAAATTCCATTTTAGTAAGTTTACCACCCCATCTCTCCGTCACCAAATGTCTGTGAATTATTTTTCCGAATTTCACGCATTTTTTTTAATCATATGAAGGTACATGTACAAATATTTAAACATCAAGAAGGCCTTTTTCGTTTTTTCAAGATCTTATCGGTTTTCAAAAAAAAAAATTCCCTAGTTCACAATCATTTTCGTAACGGCAACATCGCAAAATCGTATTAAATTTAGTTGTCACCCGCTAATCCAAATAAGGGGAAAATTTTCTTTATTTAATTGGCAATTTTACCACCTGTGAAAAAAATTAATAAACCCTTGAGCCATACGAATTAATTTGTGAAATCATTTTTTTCCTAACGAAAAATCTCGCACTAAAAAGCAAATAAATTGATGTCATCGTAGATCACCATTGCCTTGTCATTGATATACAAGGTGTCCCGAATTGGAGAGAACAATTAAATTTTAAATATAATGTAATTACGAACATTTCTCAAATATCATAGACGTAGAAACTTTAAAATTTCAGATGGATAATCTCTTAAAAAAAAAATATAATGGCTATACCTGATTTTTTTTTTCTAATGATTACAGGATATTTAAAATTATATGTGTAAATATGATAAAACTTTATCTGAATGCAAAATTTCACTAACTTGTACAATCATATCGACCACTGGCGGAGATACTGGGTAAATTGTCACTAGAAACCCTAGAATTTCGACACCACGAAATAATTTTAGAATTGGTGCTTGATTGGAGTTGTAGTAGCAAAAGAATCTCTAAAACAACAAATTCTATTCGAGTCGATCACTTTTTTAATCTAAATTATCTTGAAATAGGCTTAAATTAACAGTAAACTCTAAAGTTACACATATTATAGGAAAAATCTATAAATTTTTTTTTTATATAAATACGATTACATAAACCATATTATCAAAAGTCGATGAAAAACGTAAAAACTATCAAGTGAGTGACTGACTTTGACTATTCTGAGTATGTAAAACCAATTAAGAGTTGACTTTTTCTCTATATTTAACTATTATTTAGTAATTTTTTACTCAGACTTAGTTTATATTCTCTTTAAATTTTAATTTAAAAAAAGTTTACTCAAATTTTACTCAATTTTACGCAGTAATGTATCAATTTCTGTCCACACCCGATTAAGTGAAATTTTCACTCTATTACTCGTGGTATGAGTACAACTGAGAGAAACTATTGCATCAGAAATGAGTGAGTTTTACTCAAATCCAAGTTACTGCTAATTATCAATTGTGCGACTTTTGACTCTATTCTGAGTATATAAAACCAATTTAGAGTTGACTGTTTTCTCTAATATGATTTAAATTTAACTATTATCGAGTCATTTTTTACTCAGACTTGGTTTTTAATTAACTAAATATTGAGTGCAAAAGTAAATCACACATAAATAATTAATTAGGATATACAGTGTTGAAATTAATTCACTTCGCTGGGCCTCCTGTCCTGACTGAGATTCGCCAGCTGAGACCTGCCGCCGCCGGCTAAGGCCTGTTCTCCTGGCGATCACGCTTTTCTGAAGCATCTAACGGGCCCCTATCAACTGTGGTCGAGATTACAGAAGCAATATATAAGTGGTGCCATCTTCACGGAGCCATTCAAATTAAACTCACTCACTAATGAGGACATTTACTCTGATTTAGGTACAAGTGCACCAAATACGAGTTTACGTGAAAAATTTATTTAAGGAGTACCTATATTTGAGTAAAAGTACTCAGTATTAGTTTAAATATACAAATGAGTAAAATGATAAAGAAATACCCCAATATTGAGTGAAAAGGTACTCAATAATTTCACACAATGGATTCACTTGCTTTCACTCACACCGATTTTTTTACAGTGTAAAACTGTATTTTCAACGAAAATTTTGCATGGCTTTTTTTATAAAACGAATAGTTTTAAACTTACTGTCGATTTGTTCAACTTTGTGCACGGTTTGTATAAAAATTCAGTGAACTTTACTTAGTCGAGTCGATAACCCAGATTTCATCAATCTACCTCAAACATCTTCAGGGATATGTGCATAAATTAAGTATTTTTCAAAGAAATTATTATGGATATAGGTTCGAACTTTCGTTATTAAAATGATCCACGGATTCACCACCCTTAATATTTTCACGTCTTCAGTTACGCCAGTTGATTTTGAAACCATTTTTTTTCCGAATTGCACACAAACAAATATCCACCGCGTTACCATCTGACTGAAACGCGGTGATATCCTTGACAAAGTAGTCCAATACCAAGTTCGGTATGCGTATCGCACAGTTATCGTTTGAAGGACCAAATCTAAGCCACATACTCCATCGCGTTCGAGGAATATTCGAAATAACTTACCGATTCTATCTCCGTTAAGAGATAGAAATGTAAACCCCGCTCGGTCGAAACCGACGTTTTTAATAAATCGGCTGCCAGGAGAAGTCCTAACGGTTATTCTGAATAATTTAGACGGTGGCTGGCCGGCTCCTCTAGGCGCTTTAAATATGCAACTCATAGGTAGGATTTCGCAAAAAAAGGCGGACAGATAAGTTTATATCTGTACAGAACGTTCAGGGAATACGGTTTGACGCTAGCCTTTTAATTTCATTGTAAATTCGTCTACAAATTTAAAATTTAAAAAATGAGAATCGCAGAATATTTTATTTAATTGCACTTGTTCCTTTCTTACTTTTTTTACTTCTTTCAAAATATGTGTCGCTCCTTTCTAATAATTCCTACTTCTTTAAGTTATTACGAGAAGTCGGTCATTTCCACAGAGCATCATTTCTAATAATTTTAACTGGGAAATAAAGTTACATTTTTGTCGTTTTTAAGCAGGTGCTCTTAACTTTCTCATTTAAAGTATTCAGAATATTAAATAAACATTAATCAGATGATGCTAACTTCTCAAAAATATTGATAAAGTCAAGGAAATACAAACTCTTCATTAACAAAACTTTTTAAAACAAGTTTTCCGTAATGTTTTGATGGTTATGGAATCCCTATTGTTTTTTTATTCGCTTGCAAACATTGGCTGGTATAACGTTTTTAGTAGCATTGACTACTAGCCGATTTGAAGGTTGGTTAGTTACAGTGTCACTAGTTTCATTCAAGTCTATTTTGCATAATGGGAATGTTTCAAATTCGGCAAACAGGTATACTTTACTTTGATTTGAGCAATATATTCGAGAAATACAAAGCATTCTCCTAAGAAAATTTCATTTCGAATCTAGGTAGTTCGAGAAGTTTAAATTCTGGAAAATTCAAGATTTGTTATTATTCGAAAAATTCGAACTATTCGAATACGAGCTGTATGTGCAGTGTATATTCGCATTTTGATATTGATGAAATATGAAAAGTACATTTACAAAAGTATGTTTGAACATAAAATATAACTACTCGTATTATAAATCAAATACTTTCCTTGCGTGTTTTCCTCGACTTATCGAAAAATTCAAACTGCATATTCGAATTCGGTTTATAAAGTGGAATGTATATGTTTGTAATTTTGTACTAGTTTAGGTTATAAATTCAACAAACTATGTATAAACGTTCCAACTTCTAAACCAGTATATGTAGTAAGTAATATTATCTTGATAAATTTTCTGAACTTATCGAACTTATATGAAATCACACACATTTTAAATTTGCTATTTAATATTCGATATGTCGATAAATTTGATTTACAAACGAAATTTTCGAAGTAAGGCGTAACCGTTTTAGAACCTTAATACGTTTGTTTATGATTTTCTCCGAATTATACTATAGTTCGAATAAGTCGAGTTCTCAATTTCACTGTATTGTTATAATTTTCGTCAATGCTTGTCATAGATCTTTCTCTGTAAGAGGTGCATTTCTTTTATTTAATAACTCAGAGTTATTGCTTTTTCCTGTATTTACATTTTTTAAACCAATTCGATTTGTCGATTTAAAAAATTAAAAGTTTGGAATTAGCGAAAGTAAGTTTAACTGTTACATAAACCTAATACACGTGCTCTCGAGTTTATTCGAATTATCGAAAAGTTCGAACTTCGAATTTCGTGGAATATTTCCATTGATATTTCTTCCAGTAACAAATATGAACATCTTTTTCTAGTTAAGAGAGATTTTCCCAATTTTGACTTAGTACTTTTTCCTGTATTTACATATTTTATACTAATTCGATTTGTCGACAAGATTAACAATTTACAAATATCAATAGTTAGTTTAAATGTTACATAAACCTAACACACATGATTTCGAGTTTATTCGGATTATCGAAAAGTTCGAACTATTCGAATTTCGTGAAATATGTCCATTGATTTTTCTTCCACTAACAAATGTGAACATCTCTTTGTAGTTAAGAAAGATTTTCCTAATTTGACGTAGTACTTTTTCCTAAATTTGCATTTTTTATATTAATTCGATTTGTCGTTTGACAAAATTAAGAATTTGCAATTATCAAAAGTAAGTTTAAATGTTACATACATAAATCTAATACACGTGCTTTCGAGTTTATTCGTAATAACGAAAAGATCGAACTATTTGAATATTGTGGAATATTTCCATTGATATTTCTTCCAGTAACAAACATGACCAGACCATCTTTTTGAAATTAAGAGAAATTTTCGTAATTTTGACTTGGTACTTTTTCCTGTATTTGCATATTTTATATTAACTCGATTTGTCGTTTTGCAAAATTAAGAATTTACAATTATCGAAAGTAATGTTACATAAACCTAATACACATGCTTTCGAGTTTATTCAAATTATCGTAAAGTTCGAACTGCATATTCGAATTCGATTTATACAGTGTATACTGTTGTTTGTAATTTTGTATTAATTTGGGATATAAATTCAACAAAGTATGATAGTTTCGATAAATTGCGTAACAATTTTCATGAACATTTGTCTTCAACCGCATCCAGCGACATACTTAGTCATTTTTCTATAGTTGAGGAATATTCTTCTCTTACTGCCTGATTAGTTTCCTGTATTTCCTATTTATACTAACTTGAGTAAAAGTCGATTCAGTAAAATATAACTGTAATAAAATACCTACAGTTTATTTCGAAAGTTCGACCTGATCGAATTCCTCTACATTTTTATTCGTGTTCCTTTCAGTGCCAAATCGACACATCTTTCGTAAGTTTATGCCAACTTCTCTTCGATTTTGGCTCAGCCTGAGCGTTTTTCGGGCCACCGCGTACGCCTCGCGTGTCCCCGCTCGGATTTTCCGGGGCTAAATTTTTAATTTTCCCTCTCGCGCGTATGTTATATTTTAATCAAACGAATCTACAACATACCCGGTGCATGTCGTGTGCAGAACCGCCAAGGCTGTGTGCGCTTTTTCACAATACATTCTATTTTTTCATGTCACGGAAGATTGCATTTCCTATGACTATTATAAATCGGTTTAGCAACTTTTAAACACATCGGGTAGGTAGCGAGGTGTGTGTGTGTGTGGATAGAGCGCGCGAGAGAGAGCGCCGGCGGCCGAAGGGGGGACGGGAGGGGCGCCGAACATGACCCTGGTATTGAAATTTCAGAAGGTCGCGGCGCTGGAGAGTCTTTGTTAGGAGTTGGGACCGAAGTATGACGCGCAATAGTGCCCGGTGAATTGTGTTTCCCACCCATGTTCTTGGATGGGGATAATTAGATTCATATCGAGATTAATCTCGGTACGAGGGCCGCGAGAGTAGTTATACGGCGTCTTTGAGATCGCCGTTTCTTGCAGGCGCTATAACGAACCGTCTTGCGGGCTGCAACGGGACTGGGTGGTTTACGAGGGGCTCGCGATGTCTTGTGGTACGGGGGAACGTGAAAAATACTCCGAACTTTATAGTTTCAGACATAAATTATGAGTTTTTTCGAACGATTTAATGCAGGTCTTTACATTAGTTTATATGTAAAATGTTATAACATAAAGTACCTACTTATAAAATAATGTCAGCATAAATACTTCTTTATCGTATTTCGTTGGGTTTAGAAGTTCAAAATTTCTGGAAAAATTGTAAAAAAACAAAAATATAGAATATACAGGGTGTTTGGTAAGTCGATGTATTCCTTGCAAGAGGTTATAGTTCAAGTGATTTGTAATATATTTCCTCAATATACCATATTCCGAAAACGCTTAGTTTCCGATCTACAGGTTGTTAAAATTTTAATAAAAAAATGCAAATTTATAAATATTGCGGAAACCACTCGGAATATTTTAATGAAATTTTACAGGCTTAGACAGTTAACAACAATACATGTTTAATATTGTTTTCAGTTTTACCAGTGGCGTGCGCATAGGCATGTGTAGATATTGTTAAAAAATTCAATAATTTGAAATATAGCAGAAATTATGCATTCAGTTTTTTTTTTGTACCAATATTATTACAAAAAATTATTATTCCTCGCAGTTTAAAAAATTTTTATCAGTTTTTAGATTCACTATTCACTATCTAAACAGAAATTAGCAAGTTGGCTGTGCACTCGTTTTTGTTATTGTTTGGCAAAATTAATAGTAGCTGTCACTTTGAGTGTGAAGCAATTAAGTGCATAATTTCTGCTATTTTTCTAATTATTGAAACCAAATTATGCCATGCAATAAATCAATTTTATTTTTTTATTTGAAAACGGTGCGTCATAAGAAAAATAGTCGAGATACCTTTTCTCTTCCAAATTGAACAAGGAATTCAAAAATAATTTTATTTCAAGAAAAATCAATGCTGTATCATTTTTTTCTGTAACAATATCTANTTCATGCTGTTATTATTGAAGATAAAGCAAAACATCTTTTTCATACCAGGGAGGACGGAAAAATTTAGGTACAAAGTATAAAAAAAAATCTGCTTTTGTCCGAAATAAACTTTTCAATTACTTGTTCATAAAAGTTTGGTATTTCCCTCACCATTGATTTTTGCAAGTGTTACATTAATTTAAACTTTTACAATTTTTTAAAAAACAGAATATGTACCTAAGTAACAATATTTTACGCCAAATTTGAGCAAATTACGTTTATTAAGAAAAAATAACGACGAATGGCTATTATTTGGTTACGGTCGGACTAAATAGAGCCCAAACTGTAGAGTAAATATGCGCTACCCCCTTTGTAAACACTCTACAGGCAAGTTACGAGGAGCCCACATATTCAGAGTTTTGCAGACGAATTTTGCAAGTCGATTTAAATTGACTGGACATTGTAAACTAAATTTTAAGTTATTTTTTTTATATTTAAAACTTCTAAGGGGGTGGCGCCCCAGAGCCCCCCGCACCAACCACCACTGTATAAAACATATATTAAAACAATTCAACGGATAATTACAAGGTTAAACTTGAAAACACGGTTAAAGCCGGTCGAGAGTACTCATACTCAATACGGCAGTCGCCGGAAAAGTCAGCCCGGGCCAAGACCGTACTTTAAAATATTGTTAGTTCTTTGGTAGTTTGTTAAAATTCACGTGTATGCTAGTTCTTATTAGTTTAGTTTTAATTGGCTATTTGTAGTACCTACAGTTTAATCAATAATGTTGCACTTCAAAAACGACCAATTCTTAGCAGTAGTAAAGTAATACAATATTTGTTGACACAGAATTCCAAGAAAATTAGTTTAGTTAATAGTTTCTACCTCGGGTGTCGAATGCGGTTAATTCCAAGAAATTGACGCAGTGGTCTTCTTGGAATTCTCTTAGCGAATTTCGCACGGACTGTATAGTCTTTCCGATCTCAATTGAAGAATCAAGGCATTGAAATATTTGAAAAACTTGTTCCCATATTTATTTAACCATACCCATATACAGGTCTGATCGAACTAAACGTGGAAGTGGTAGGGTAGAAATGTGTACGCCTAATTGAAGAATGGGCCCGCGGGCAACGGCCTATTACACAACCGCACTGGGCGACTGGGCAATAAATCTCAGTTGTTGACAAGTGGTTGACAAATTACCTAGCAGTGCAGTGCAGCAATGCGGAATTTGGTGTGATTCAGGTAATTTTAATTTATTATGGGCTCTTTTTCTATTAATAATTCATATTACAATTGCGAAATGGAGAAATAAGTGGGATATTTTGTTTACTGATATTATTACATGGCATTATGGAGACCTTTTGAAACGGAACAAAACGAAATTTACCATCAATGTAATAAAATTGTTTGAGGACATAAATAATTAAAATATGTTGTTGGCCAAAATTTTCTACACATTATAAAGCTACAAATTATTATAATTTTTTACCTTTAGCAGAAAACTTTTTTGGGACGCCTATGAAACTCATTAAATTTTATTGTTAGGCGTTTTTATACTTGTTCAACTGACTTCGGAAAAACTATACTTATTGTTAATTTGTTATTTTCACACTCGTCGAAGTTTATTCCAGCAAATTATGCCATGAAAAATATTTTAAAAAGTATAAATGTCTAGATGGGACTTCTCATAGTTATATTAAAGTGGGGGAATGATGGTGTATTTATTTAACAAATATATTAAATATATAAGAAATTATGTGGTGTCTCCTCTGCGGTATAGATAGCAGTGCCAACAACGAACCAGTAGTAGCAGCCAGTTGCTTAAATGGATTTAATTGCAGGAAAACACTAACCCAAATATCGCAAGCTGACACTGCTATGTTTTATAGGAATCATATAATTGATTTCATATTTGTCTTTGTCTATAAAAATAATTCCAATGTGCAAACTTCGTCATCACACCTACGTCATTCAACGCTGCAGTTCAAAATGATTAAACTTTTAACGTTTTTTTCAGTAGTTTAGTTCGTTAAAAGGACGCCTATACCGCACATACGAAATATAAATATATTTCGGAGCATAGTTTCTGTGCTATCATATCATATAACGTGCCTCCGATCGATATGTTGCTTGAAACTTTGGCAATGCCACGAGTCCAAGTCGATTAGCATCAACACCTATTTACGTAGTTATCCTGAAAAATCAATGCATTTCCTTGAAAATTTTCTAGTTCCCAGAACAATTCTCATGGCTAAAAATAAAGCTACGGGCGCAAAAAATCGTATGAAGGCGACACGTGTATATGTGTATGTTTGTTTACAAAAGCTGTACACTATTTTTTATCTAGTTTCTGCAAATTTTTACAGTCTGCTGTAAAAAAAGGATGCCTCTTTTCTGCGGCGTCATGTCTGAAAATACACGCATACTTTGCGCATGATCTCGACTAGAATTGATTTAATACACGGGCAGTCAGGTGGGCTCAAGTCTGGAAGATTAAATGGCCACTTGGTGTAAGCTTAGCTCGTTGAAAATGATTTCTCGATATGGAACGAGAACCACAGTTTCATATTTTTCTACTTAGTAACTTTGAATTAATATATGCAAATAAAATTACAATAAACATGTGATTTTATACTTTTTTTACAAATTAATATGTACATATTTACGGCACTAAACTGTAATGTAATGATACATGTCCTCTAGAGTAAAATATAAATTTTTGAATTATACGTAGAGACAAAACAAATAATACAGAATTAATAAAATAGCTTGCATGTTACATTATAGAGATTAGAATTATCGAAAGTAAGTTGTAATTGTTGTATAAACCTTTTATTTGTAATAGTATATTTAGGTAATTAAAACGCTATGCTGTTTCGCTACGCCAAAAAGGAATCTAAACATGTGGTCTGCTAGACTGCTAGCAGAGGTTCTGTAGACACATACAAGCTGACACTTCAGGAGTGATCTCATATTAATGTGATTGGTTGGGCCAAAATATGCCAGTTATTCGTATTTTTAGATCAAATATAGTAAAAGCATATAAAGATTAAAAGTAAGTAAAAAGGCAATATACAATTCACACATTAGGTATGTTCGATATTTGTTTATATTTAATACAAATTTTATTCAGATACAAAATGAATTTCCAAGATAATAATAATTATATAAATTACCTACACAAACCACGATTTCCATTCCAAAACAAGTGTTTTTTTTTACATAACATTTCTTCGAAAGAAGCTTGAAAATCATAGATTTTAGTAACGTAGGTGTTATCGAGATTTAAATTCCCACCCAATATACTTTATTAACAAAGTGTTATGGAGGGATGAGTGTTGTTTTAATCGTACTGGCATATTAAGCAATAAGTCGCTAGGTATAGGTACTACAAACTGAATAATTAATTGGAATATCATATTTAGAACGTTAACAATATTAAAAATACTAAATTGTAATAACATACCATTCGAAAACAGTTATTATCATTGTACATTTGTTTTTATTAGCAAATAAATAATACTTGGTAATGTTTAAACTGTAAAAAAATATCTTAATTATTCATGTGTCTAGTTAAAAAGAACTGTTTACTCCTTGTCTTACTACACATTAAAAACGTAGTAAAAGCTAGGTTAGTGACCGAATAATACGGTAGGTCAAGATTCACTCTCGATAAACCTTTGTAGGTCAGCGGTCAGGAGCGTTCCGAAAAGGGGTTGAAATAATGATTTGAAAATATTTTTTTCAGCGTAAATATACATTTAATTTTTTGTAATCCCGTATTGGTATTCTACACGTTTCCTTGTTTTCTCTTAAAATTAATGACAGTATGACTGAATCACCCTGTATACAGGGTGGCGAAAACGCATGGAATTTTGCCAAATATTTATACAGGGTGGTGCGAATTTTATGCAGGAAACTTCGAGGGCAGATAGATATTTTTAAAATAGTAGGTGTTTGCCTTATAAACATAGGTCTGGAACGGCCTCGTTTTAGAGATACAGGGTGTTGAAGTTGTTACAAAAATATATTTTTTTGTTTATATCTCCGGGATCCACGACCGATTTCAATAAAATTTAGTACAGATAGTGTATGATAGTAGGCCTTATATTCCCTAAAATATGAGATTTAAAGATTCAACCAGTGGTGTACAACTGGACAGGGTCACCTCCTTTTTTATAAAAAAAACCTACGCCACTGTATTTTTTAGAAACTGTTGTAACGGATTTATATTGTAATGCACAAAATACCTAAAAAAGGTAAATTGATTTTTTTCCCTAAAATTCACCGTTCTCAAGTTATTCATACCAATGCAATTCCCTTGTGGCAGACACTTCTAACCATAATATTACAAGAATATTTATGTTTATTCTTAAAAGTAAGTGCAATTTGTAAGCACATCAACAAAATTCTTTACACTCATCGCTTTCATCTTTTTGGATTAAAACAATATTTGGAAAATCACGACAAAAGAATGAAATTTTAACGTCAACTTGGGGTGAGTAAATCGAAAATTTGAAAAGTTCTACGTAAGGATGGCAGAAATCCGTACCATTTACAACCTGTGCAAAATTTACTTCCGGGAGATGCAGAGAGACGCCTGAATTTTTATCAGTGGTTGTTTGAATTCTTACTAGAAATACTTTGGACTGATGAGGCTACGTTAACAAGATCAGGGGTAGTGAATTTTCACAATCTGGATATTTGCTCACAAGAAAATCCTCACGAAATTGGGAGTCATTTCTAAACTTTCTAGAAAACCATCTATTTGAATTATTAGAGGATGTTCCATTAAATATACGACAAAATAGCTGGATACAAATGGATGGTGCTCCTGCGCATTTTAGGAGAATAATACAAGAATGGCTTAATGAAAATTATATGAGATGATGGATAGGTAGAAGACCAAATGCCAATGTCAACCATAATGGTGCAGATAGGCCAGTGTCTTGGCCAGCCAGATTGCCAGATCTAAACTCCCTGGACTTCTATGTTTGGGGTGACCTACCTGAAAAGTTTACTCTACTCCAATTGATGCTAGACCACAACTACTGCAGCGAATAGAAGACGGGAGTAATGAATTAAAAGAAAACCACCACATGATATTAGCTTCAATTAGTTCCATTAATAGAAGATGTCAGAAATGTATCGATGTGGGTGGTTCGCATTTTAAACAATTGCTGTAAATACGTAATGTTAATTTTGTTTCTTGTTTAGTTGTTGTTGCTTGGTAAATGTATTTTTATTATTATTTTCATTTAAATTGTTCTTATTTGTAAAGATAATGCTTCCAGGGTAAACTAAAACACACCAGGAACACTACTACCTCACAAGTGATGTGCTTACAAATTGCACTTACTTTTAAGCATAAACATAAATATCTTTGTAATATGATTTGAAGTGTCTGCCACAAGGGGATTGTATTTGTATGAGTAACTTGAAAATGGTGAACCTTAGGGAAAAAATTCAAGTCACCTTTTTTATGTAAATACATAAGTGCATTAGAATATAAATCCGTTACAATAACTTGTAAAAAATACAGTGGCGTAGGTTTTTTTATAAAAAAGGGGTGGCCCCTGTCCAGTTGTACACCACTGGTTAAACCTTTAGAGCTCATATTTTAGGGAATGCAAGGCCTACTATCATACATTATTTGTACCAAATTTTATTGAGATCGGATAATAGATTCCTGAGATATAAACAAAAAAATATATTTTTTTAACAACTTCAACACCCTGTATCTCTAAAACGAGGCCGTTCCAGACCTATGTTTATAAGGCAAACTCCTATTATTTTAAAGAGATCTATCTGTCCTCGAAGTTTCCTGCATAAAATTCGGACCACCCTGTATAGATAAGTTTTAACCATTTAAAAGCGCGTTAGCTCCGCCGAAAAAATAACGAAAACCGTTCGGCAATTACGTAACCTTCGCCGGCCCGAAACGTACCTCTTAATTTACATAAAATTTATGTTTTAATTAACGTCTAGAAACATTTATAACGCCGTCACCCGCCATAATGAGATTGAGAGATAGCGGACAATTAAAAATTCAAATCGACCCGGTCTTAGCAGATGCAGTTTTTTAGCGGAAACCGCCGTTCGCGTATATCGTCCTAATTGCGATCTTTCTCTTCGAATCGAACGATGATCGGACTATCGGACACTTCCTAGACGCAGTTCGGCGATAAAGGAGGCCGTAATTAACCTCTGACCCGCCCGAGCGGGAACGTGTCTCGTTTATCAGTTGGGATTGCGACAGTTCGGCCAGATTTGCAGCGGGAGAAATATGATTCTCGTACAACGCGTCCCAAGTTCGAGATACCCAAGCGTGAGACGTACAGGGTGCATTTTTAATCTGTAGTGAAAGAAAAAAGACCTTTACACATAAATGAATAAAATATATTTTTTTACGTTTTAAACATTAACATGTATTATTTATTTGTTAATAAAAGCAAACGTATAACAATAGTAATTGTTTTCGAATGTTAGGTTATTACAGTCTTTCCGAAGTCTGTTGAACATGTATATAAACGCCTAGCAATAAAATTTAATGAGTTTCATAGGCGTCCCTTAAAAAGTTTTCTACTAAAGGTAAAATATAGAATAATAATATATAGTGTCTAGAAAATTTCTATTATACAGGGTGTCCCTGAAAAGGATGGACAACGCTTGACCACAGGTTCCTTGGATGAAAATAAGACTATTTAGCCTAACTTACCTATATACAAAAGTGCACGCCTACTGAGATGTAGCCTTCTAAATATGGAATAGATAACCTATTTTTTTTCAAATAATTTGAAAACCATTTTTCTGAAAAACTTCAAATTTGATACTTATTTTTTTATGTAAGGGCAAGGTAAATATAGAATTTGGTGAGAATACATATACAGGATGTTCTCTTTCTAGTGCCTGTGCGCCACTGGCTATCCCGTAACTTTTTTGTGTGTGCGCCAATGACGACAGAATTAATATTTTTTTAAAATAAGCATTAATTTTGAAGATTTTTTTGCTTTAACAAAATTTTGATATCGTTTATGGATTTCGAGTAAAACTGACATTTTTGATACATTAAATATAGGCAAAAATTCCGATTTGTAAAAAATAATTTATAACTGCAGCCTCAAAACAGGGAATAATAATGAAAAAACGTCACATTAAAAAAAATAACCACATTTTTAGTATTAGTATTATCAATCAATAAAATAAAAATCAACACTAATATTTTAAATAAACAGCATCAATTAATAATGTTAGAAAGTCAACATTAACATTTTAAATAAACCTAAATTGATATTTGTAATCACATTAAAATAATATTACAGTAAATGCTCAGTCACTTTCTTGTTCTTAAACGCAAGCATTAGTTCTTCGAAAATGAAAATAAATTTTATCCAATAATTGTGCATTACCTCTCATAACATTAATTTCGTTTTGTATTCTTTCCCATTATTCGTTTTCTGTATTTACTGAAAAGTTATAAACTGTGGTCCGCAACGCTCCCCAAAGGAAATAATTACATGGGTTTGGGTCCGGGGATTGAGGTGGCCATTTTAAAGGGGCATTATTTCCTATACATATCCACCTGTTAGTATAATAACCTGTAATAACTGGTCTTTTAATACTCTATTAACGGAACTTTTTGAAAGCCAACCTCTGTCGCTAAACGCCTTTTATTTACTTGAGGAATTTCTTCGATCCTTTCCAAAATTTATTCCTCCAGCTAAATAGTTCCGGCCGTAAATTATCCACGATTTAATGTTACAGTTAAAAGTTGTGATTTGGAATTCTTCGATTAGGAAAACTCAGTATATGTTCGGACAGTAGCACAACAATTTCCTTCACAATAACCCAAAACTAATAACATATCAGTTTGTTCAGTAAAAGTATAAATTGCAATAAAAAACAAAGTAAACTAAAATTAAATCACAGCTAGCTTGACACTGAACCTTTTAATTATTGTTATGAATTTGTTCCTTTATTATATGGCACCTCGTACTAGACTGTTCTAATTATCTTAAACTGATTTTATATTATTTAATGTGTAAAAAATGCCAATTTTACTCGAAATCCATAAACGATATCAAAATTTTGTAAGAGGTAAAAAATCTTCTAAAATACTAGAAAGGGGACATTCTGTATATGAATTATCTCTAAATTCTATATTTACATTGCCCTTATATATAAGTTTCTAAGAAAAGAAGTTTTCAAATTATTTGAAAAAAACTAGGTTATCTGTTCTATATTTAGAAGGCTATATCTCAGTAGGCGTGCAGTTTTGTATATAGGTAAGTTAGGCTAAATAGTCTTATTTTCATCCAAGGAACCTGTGGTCAAGCGTTGTCCATCCTTTTCAGGGACACCCTGTATATGTTCATTTGGCCAGCAACATATTTTAATTATTTATGTTCTCAAACAATTTTATTATATTGATGGTACATTTCCTTTTGTTTCGTTTCAATAGATCTCCAAAATGCCATGTTGTAATAATATTAATAAACAAAATAACCCTCTTATTTCTCTCTTTCACAATTGTAATATGAATGATTAATAGGTGCCTATAATAAATTAAAATTTCCTGAATTACACCAAATTCCCCATTGCTGCACTACACTGCTATGCAATTTGTCAGCCACTTGTCGACAGCTGAGATTTATTGCCCAGTCGGCCAGTTCGGCTGTCTGTGCCAACCTCTTGGTTCTTCATTTGAGATAGGAAAGACTATACTATTTAGTATTTTTAATATTGTCAACGTTTTCACTATGTTTTATAATTGAATATGAGTTTTTAGTGTTATGTTCAATTAATTATTCAGTTTGTAGTACGTATATCTAGTGCCTTATTGCTTTTCAAAGACTAGTATAGTACCTACCTACTTAAAATGACAGTATGACTAAAAAAACGCTCACATCCGTCCAAAGCACTTTGGTAATAAAATGGGAATCCGCTACACCTTGACTTTGAAACCAAACTGGGGAAATCAGCTGTTTCGCTTCAACTTTCGAACGCTTTGTGGTGCGCCGGCTCGTTCCCAGTCAGCTAATGTAATCCAAAGGAAGGTGCCGAATTAGCGGGAGTTGCGGGCTAATTTGCTTATTTTATAAAAGGTCGAAATTTTGTTTCTAGGATAATACGGAAAATTACTGTGCAGGAAAACCTGGTTTCATTAGATTTGAAATAAAAAAAAGAGTAATGCAATTTTTCAAAATTGGACTCGAAAAGAAAATCGTATCAGGATAGGGTTTCGTTTGTTTTTTCTGTGTATTTAAATTAAAGATAGATATAATGAGGTGAATCAAAAATCAAATTTTTGGGAAACAATACATCTGTTTTAACTTGCACATCGTAGCGTTTCAAATTTCTCGAAAAAAAAAATGTTACCTATCCTCTATTTTCAGTAAATATTTCTATTATATCAGAAGTGGGATTTTTTGTTAGAATTATCCACAGGTCTTTGTTGAAATTAATTTTTGACAGTTAGCACGACATATATTTTTCTCGAAATAAAAATGTCGCCCTCTGTTTTCAGTAAATATTTCTATTATATCAGAAGTGGGATTTTATGTCAGAATTATCCGCAGGTAATGTTTTGTTGTAATTAATTTTTGACAGTAGCGTGACGTAAATTTTTAAAAAGGGATTCAAATACACTAAAGGTTAACTCTGCATTATTTACGCAAAAAAACGGTGGCATGCAGCGCTACGTGTCACAAATTTTACCTGTTAACGTGTTTCAACTTTTTCTGGGCATTTTTTCCCTATATCCTATTCGGCAATTTCGGGCGGCCGATCGTCCGGAAACAATTGCCGCCGTACAAATACCTCCGAAATCTGTCATCTAGTGTGCTACGTGCGAGCAATTAAAACGGTTTTTTTTTCTCGCATACCGACACATTGTTGCGGCACCCCTGTAATTAGAAATACAAAGGGGGTCCGAAAAGGCAGTCCGGACTAATTTCGTCTGGATAGGTGTGTACACAAAGGGGGCTAAAATAATGGGAGGCCGTTATTGAAAAATCCGCGTATAACCAGAAACAAATGCAAATCTACGGCCGGTTAAAGTGCGAAGTAATAGTGGGCCATGCCTAGGACAATAGACAGCAAGTTTATTGTGCCTTTTGTCGTAGGTAAAACGCCGGTTGAATGGAGATATTGTTAGTGTTATGCCAGTGTGTGAAAAGCTACAATTTGTTGATTTTTTTTAGGTAAATAATTCGTCTAGAAATGGAAACGATTGTGGTCCGCTACAAAATCTACTCACTTTCTAACTTTTGTAACGTGTATTGATACAAAACAAAAATAATATTTGAACGGAACCAAACAAAAATATTTAAAAAAATCATCGATTAGTTTTTACTATCTTTACGTCTGATTCAATGAAAAATAAAATCCACACACCTACGTTTATGTCAAAAAACGAAAGAATATTTAACATCTGAACTAAAATAAAAGATTGCCTCTACGAAATGTAATGTTTTTTATCGTTTTTTCTACTTGAAAAATAAAGTGTCAAACTTTTTTAACAGTTACTTCACTCTGAAACCGGTCACATACATATTTATTTTAGCTGTATTAACTAAATACGTGTTTATTTATTAAAATGCCAACATAATATGCATTTTATGACCCGTAGCGGATGTATAATTGTTTAAATTTAATAAAAATAAATAATAAACAGAAGCCAGTTGTTCTCAGAATTTGGAAATAGATAAATGTTAATCGAATTCGTTACTTCAAGTGTTAGTTGACATAGTAAATGTTGCAGATGGTAAAGGCCTGACATATAGTTTTTTTTATAAAAACATAACTTTTCGGCAATATGGCTCTTTCAATCTTTAAACCGAACTGTTTGTTGAAATCGCTAAGGTTGGTTTTACACTGAAATCGACAAATCATTTCCAGATAAGAGCGCTAGAACAAACATGTTAGAAACAGAACAAACAAAACCTGACAAGTTATAAAAATATACATTCATGAAAATATTAAATATTCGGTATTGCTAAAAAAAACTTTTTGTTCTTATTTTTTAAGTGCTATTTACTTTGAAACGCAACTTATGTAATATTAGTTAGTAATACACAATCTAAACTTAAAACTAGTCTTCGAAATTGACTGATTTGAGCAAATTTTAAACTACTTATAGTAAACAGTACCAGCCCCACACAGTCAGTGCTCATCTTTCATGTCGTTTCGAGTATATCTAGGTGTAAAGTTCGTTGTTTGGTTTGGCATTTTAAAACATTTACTAATACCCGTTTCTATTAGTAATAATGGAACAAATTCAAATTAATTTAAGCTGATGTCGATTTAATCACTAATAATTGTTACCCATTGATGGGATGCCCGTTGTAAAAGGGATGAAATTAAAACAGCGTTTCCAATATCTTTCATTATCCCTGTATTTGTTGGTCGCCATGAATATTTTGTATATAAATATTTTAACGTCCTCATTGGTTAATGATTTATGCGCTATATCGTGTAAAAATATTCTATAATGTATTTTCCGAATTGACTGCCTATTTTTTTCGTTATTGTTAAATCCACAAGTAAAATAAAAAATATTCGTCGTTTTTAGATATATTTCATTGCGTTTCGGTACATGTTTTTGCCGTACGAGATACAGGGTGTTTTTGCTGCAAAATTGTATTGTTGATCGCAGTCTCTTAAGGTGGGCTCACACTGGAAAACATAAGCGACAAATCGATTCCAAAAAAGCCATATTTTTTAACGACAAGTCGTTGCGACGAATAATAATTTCATCCAGTTCATTTTATTAAAAAATGAAAGTATTATATGCATATTAGACACTTCGAAAAGTTGTTATTAAGTTAAATTTTCGTCTTGACAATATTGTCTTTTCCATCGTCAAACTGAAATATTTGTCGACATCGTTAAGGCTTGTCTGTATTTTTTTTCGTTAAATATATTGTTTGTTGTAGTTTATAAAGCTGGTCTTGTACTGGAAAAAGTAAGCGACAAATCGCTTCCAAAAAAGTTGAAAAAAGTTCTGTTACTAAAGCCTTTCTTACAGTCATTTTTTATGTGAGTTGTCGCTTTGAATAATAATTTCATCCGGACCGTTTTGTTAAAACTAATTTATATGTGTTTGACACTTTTAAAATAACTTCAAATATTGTTGTATCTACTCTCAAATATTAGTTGAAATGACAAAATCTGATCTTACCTTTTTCTCGTTATATATTGTTAAATTGGTAAGTGAAATAAAACATTGTTTTATATGTATATAGTTTTATTATTGCTATTTCTAAGACTGGTCTAGCTCTGGAAAAAATAAGCGACAAATCGCTTCCAGACAAATGTCTAAAGCTATTCTTATACAGCCATTTCTCAAGTGACGTTTTCATCCAAAACATTTTGTTTATTATTGACAGTCTTTAAACCTAAATATTTGTTGAAACCGCTAAGGCGACTAGTATAATCAATACCAAAATGTCATAATCAAATATATTACCATTCAAGAGAGCTCTATAGCAAATGGGCAACCAGCAACACATTTTTATTGATTTTATTACACGGTTTTTCTGAATATGAATATTTAATGCACAAATAATAGACTTTCCTCCATTTTAACGCAGATTTTCTATAAAATGGAGTTAGTTTGAAACTCAAATTACATTTTGTTGTAAAGAAATTTATAATTTGCCGCTTTTGAACAAACGGCGTAGTAAATTGCAAATTTCTTTACACCAAAAAGTAATTTGAGAAACTAAGTCCATTTTATAGAAAATCTGTGTCAAAATTGGGGAAAGTCTGTTATTTGTGCATTACTTTATTCATATTTAAACAAATTGTGTAATAAAATCCATAAAAATGTATTGCTGGTTGCCTATATACTATACAGCCCTCTTAAAATAGACAGCAATTCAAATGGAACCAACTGTTGTCATTTTACTATGATTTTAATGTTTATTATTGTAGAGCCAGCATATTTCGATGACGTACATACTAGACAGTTAAAAAAACTGTCCCCATTAGACAGTTAGCTTGAAGAAACGCCGGTTATTATTAAAACGCCAACAAAAACCGACGAGCCGCTCGACGTTTACCAACTTCGAAACCTAGCAAACGCTTTTTTTAACCATTGTCTTTACAGTTAACTGCGATACGTAGTACGCCGCGTTCCGGACGGACCCGAGCCGCCCGAGTTCCGCAAAAAAAGCGCAGCACGGGCTACCGCCGCCATTACATTTGTTAAAACCCGCTGCACTGTAAACTATCTAAATCTATTAAAAGTCGTACCTCATTATAGCCGGAACCGCAGAACGCTCGGCTTTCCGAAAACGGGAGAAAAAAAGTCCCGGCCACGACCAATGCCATCTCGCTAAATAATCGAACGCTGCCCGGATACAAAAGCGTTTCGAAAAGCCCATTCCGCGCGGTCGTTTTTTCCTATCGTAGAGCGGTCTCGCTCGTACGACTATGACACAATTCCAGGCGGACCGCAAGAAACAAGACTAAATAGCGACAGAAAAACCGAGTAATTATTGGGTAAGGTCACACTGCCGGTGATTTTACACTTGGCTTGGTTCGCTCCTGCTCCTTCGCCGCGCCGCTGCCAGCGGCGTAGCGCGAGGGGGGCCACTACCAATCGAAAGTATCTATTATATCTAAATAGGCGGAACAACTTTAAGGAAAAAGTCATGTTAGGACCAGTTCTATCCCCACGTAAAAAGGGTTTCATTATCAACAGGATTGTGAAGGCCTCAACTCTGCACGTATGACGTCACCTCACCCAGGTGACTTCTGTTGGGTAAAACAAAAAAATCAAAACGACACGTATTAACATTTAGTGAAATATTACAGATTTGGTTATGAACAAGAAAAATTGTGCGACTTTTATTACGATTTTTGTTTCTACTTAGAAATAAATACGCATTTGAAAAAGTTTCCTGTTTAAATGGGGTTACCAGCCGAAAATTAACATGGTTTTGTTGGGTGACAGGCTCTTGCTGGTGAATATTTCTGCGGTTATTGTCATCGTCATCAGTCTTCAGTCAAGCTCCGCAACAATGAGTTATTCAATGAGCGTTCGACTATGGCATAACCTTAAATTTTTCTTCGGCAGTCAGAGACGGGCTATAAATACCACATCCTTTATCACACGTGGTTGATATTGTTTTGTATAAAACGAAGTTTGAACACAAAGTTGCGACTTGTCGAAATAATAAAGTAAACCGGCTATAATAGAAATTAGCTCGTCTTTCATTTAATGTTATTTTTTTCATTCCAAAACATAATTTAATGACAAGGCTAAATTCATCGTTATGATTCTAGTTCAGATTTTCTTGTTTAGCAAAGCTGCGATTATTAGAAAACGAAAAACACGTCCATTTTAATATTTCCTCCCATGTTTTTCATAATGCACTCCCAGCACTACCCTGTTAATTTAAGAATATTTCCTCACCTTAACCTCAAATTTACAACTTGATTTACATTAACGAAATTACACAAAGTACACGATAAACACAATTATATACAAAATGAATTAAAATTGCTCTTTAAATACAGTTAGTCTTGTAATAAGTGAGAAATAACCTATAAAATATATCAAAAGTCATTGTTACTGGCAGAGAGCAATCTACTAATATGTAGGTACTATGAAAGCATCACCTCATTCTGCTGACGAATGATCTTGCTGTTTGCCGGATATTGTGCGTATAATTTAATGCTGGACGGAGCTTTAGTCCGCAGAGTAGTTGTTTCCCACATCTTTAATTAATTAGTTTTGTAATAACTGCCGATGTTATTAAATTAAGCTAACAACAATGCACGTTTCTACATCAGTCATGTACAATTCATTTTCTAGTTGTAACGTCAATAAACAGTGGCACTTCAAATGTGATATACCTTATACAGGGTGTAAGAAGTTTGACTGCCACTACTTCAGCATGAGATAGAGTAATATGAACAAAAAAGTTGTATATTATAGGGGCATAAGATTCACAGTTTTCAAAATAAGCCAATATTAACATTGGGAGTTTCATCACAACGTGACAATAGAGCTTAACCTAACGCTACACAGCTGGTGTATACCATCTGTGCACGCGGCAGACTTGTCCTACGGAAAAAATGTAAGCAACTATTTATGTGAAACATTTAGGAAATTTAAAGACAATTGTTTTCTAGTTTTTTAATAAATAAAATAAAATGTATCGATTTTGTAGTACGAAGATAATGTTGTGCTTAAATTTTAGCTCGAATTTTAGTAATTATGAATCTCTTAAAACGGGAACTTAACTTTTATTCAAATGAATTTGAAAAATATGGTAATTAAAGCACTCAAAGATTCACGTCATCTAAATAATCATACGTTGGTATTAAAAATAATTTAGGTAGTCACCAAAAAGCAAAATTCAGTAATTTTTAAGCGCACAAGTACAAAACAAACTACAACATGTGCTCAAAATGTCCACCACCATTTTCAATGCATGCACGACACTTTCGAATCCAATTTTCGCACACTCGCTGGAAAACACCTCAAGAAAAGGAAATAGTGGCAGGTAATAAACACTCAGACACTGTCCAATTCCAGATATCAGAAGCATAAAGATGTTCAAAAACGTGATAAACATTGTATTTTATGGTATTCTATGCACGTAGTTATGTCAATATTCCTTAATTAATCGAACTTTTGTAGGTACATAAAGTTGGAGATTTTGATAATTTTTTTCTCGGAAATGATTGAGTTTAGAATCCATGTCATGTTAGGTTTTTTTGTTTATTTTAATGTATTCTATCGTCTCTTAAAATTAAGGCAGTCAAACTTCTAACACTCTATATTGTAGGCGGTAATGATATAATATCCCTAATAATGAATTAAAAAATATATATGTATACGCTTCTCTGTACACAATTAGAATATTTTTAAATAATTCGCTTCCATTTTAAGATTACGGCGAGAAAAGATGGCACGCCTATGGCCTGTCTAAATCTGTCTGATTTATTACTACTATTTACCTTCGGTTTTCAGACCATGTCATTTTAAATTGATATTCAATTGTTTCTTTTTTGTTACACACTCGGATCGTAGAAGAATAACCAGTTAATTCCAAGATAGAACTAAAAATTCTCCTGATGCTGTATCGTCTGCAATAACTAGCGTTCCTAAAACATATTAAATATATCCACAACTTGACAAATGGTAATAACTGTGTAAGCTAGAGGAAAATAAGGTTACTATATTTTTATGTTCCTTCCAAAAATCACTTGCCTTTCGAAATTCAGTAGCTTGGTGCCTTGTAGATGTTGAAAATTATTGATTAATAGAAAATATAGACGTGATTTCTTTTTTTTTCTTATTGATCTGCCCCCCTACGATGGACTCTGCTGCACGCCGCTGGGCAGCGCCTTTCAAAAACCCGTCAGGTTTTCGAATACGAATCCTCGCGTCCCGTTACTTCTCCAAATCGGCGTCGCCCCATTAAGAAACCGGCCGTTGCGTCGCACGGAGTGATGCGTTATAGAGTTAGAAGAAGACGAGGCGTAATTCGAACTTCATGACCTTGACAGAGCTCATGAAAGAAGTCTGACAAGCGGCCTAGGCGAGAGATCGCCGATTTCGTAGTTGGTATTGCGCTGAATTTAATCATTTCGTCGTTTGAGTCGCGTGGAAAGATTATTTTCGCCAGCGCTTGTGCTGCGATCGATTTTTGGTGGGAGTATACGGGGGGTGGTCGGAAATTAGGTACTGAAAAATATCGTTATATATGAAACATTATAAAGTAATTACAGATTTTGCCATTAAGAAAATAAAAAACAAATTGTTTTCATATTTTGTACAATTTATCATCACTTAAATTGTTTGTATCTATTCAAGAGAAATATAAGCACTGAATCAATTTTATCGCATTTTTAAATTATTCTCAATTATGCAGGATGTCCTACTTTTTCTGGACGTTACCCAACTTATTATTTTTTTTAATGAGACCCTATTTTACTACCTATTTTAATTTCTCGTTGAATTTAAGGCCTACCTTGATGAATAGTAGATTTTGTTAAGGTATGTTGGTGTCTAATTTTTATAATTTGGGATATTTGCGGTTTTACATATTTTCTATTGTTATTTGCACGTAAAAACAGATCCCATATTTTTTTTCACAATTTTGGAAATTTTTTTCTTAGTTTTAGTAGTTTTTCTCAAGAAGAAATTGGCTTATGCAATTCTGGACGCCCTGTCTACCAGCACTGACTTTTTACCAACCCGCTCAACTTGTTACGATTTGTTTTCAAAATGTAAAACACATCGATCGACACGAGAGACACTCAGTCGACCACTGTCCCAAAAAAAAATCAAATTTTTCAGCGAATGACTCCGGTTACCCATCGCTGCATCTAAAATGGCCCGATGAAAGTTCTAATAATTTGAAAGCGCATTCCGCATTCTTCACGCCGATTTTTTAAATCGAAAAACCCGCCAACTAGATCTCAAAGCGTTTAATGAAATGTGGCAAGACGTGTGCCGTGTGCCACATCAATAGTTTTTAGTTTTTCTGTTTGTAATTGTCTAACAGCACCGTTATCCGTAGAATGGGCAAGAAAAATGCACTCGCATTTACGTCAAAGTTGGCCTTTTTCTCGAGAACACAGTGACGGCGCACTTCCCAGTCACAATTTCAAACAAAATAAAATGTAAATTACATTGTAGACACTTAGAGTGTTGTTAAATCTGTGATAATGTAAAATGGAACGATTATTGCTAAAGCCAGAATGTCATTAATAACTTACCGAAACAAAAGAGGCCCAAATATGGGACCCGGGGGCATACCGCACGTATTTTTTTTATTCTATAAGAACAAACCACGAAGCTACCGTAAATTACGTAGGGTTGGATCAATTTTTGGCGTTTTTTTTTCAGGTCTTCGGTTCCAAAGCGGAGCTGCAGCTGCACACGCAGGCGCACATGCGCGAGGCGAAGCCCTATAAGTGCTCGCAGTGCTGCAAGGCGTTCGCGAATAGTTCCTATCTCTCTCAGCACACTAGGATACATTTAGGGATAAAACCGTACCGGTGCGAAATTTGCCAAAGGAAGTTTACGCAGCTGAGCCACCTGCAGCAGCACATCCGCACGCATACGGGGGACAAGCCATACAAGTGAGTATGACATTTGCCAGTCTTTTCCTAAACTGGAAAGTTCAGTAAATCGCACAATAAATTTACAAATATAATTGTAAATTTACAAATACGATGGCAAATTTACAAATATAATTGTAAATTTACAAATACAATGGTAAATTTACAAATTTAATAGTAAATTCACAAATTTAATTGTAAATTTACAAATACAATGGTAAATTTACAAATATAATTGTAAATTTACCAATGCAATGGTTAATTTACAATTATCATTTACGAACTATCCATTTTTGCAATTTAAAATAAAGAATATAATCGCTTCATTATCAAATGCATAATTGTCAGTAATTACCAAATGTGATATTTAATAGAATTCTCTGTTTTGTGAATACTGGTGCTATATTATAAATTTACAATTATCTGTTACATTGCAACAGCAAAGCTGTAATTATCATGTCAATGTAAATTTTCAAACATAATTAAATTTACAATTACTAACAGTAAATTTTCAGGTAAATGTAAATTTGTAGATGCTTGTGTAAATTTGCAGGTGTAGATATAAATTTACAATTGCGTTTACAATGTTCCATTTTGACAATTTAAACTAAGGGGTAAGATCTTTACAATACTAAACGTATTGTCATATTCTCTCAACATAAACTAAAGAACAGATCTCTGCTTCGGATCTTATTTATAACTAAAATGTTCTTGTTATTAACATTTGTATCATACTGTAAATTTTACATATGCACCTCTCAACAGTAAATCTATAGGTACTGTATATTTACGGATATAATTAAACTTACAATGACCAACAGTAGAATTACAGATAGATATAAATTTGTAGATAAGTGCGTATATTCACAGATGTAAATTTACAATTTCATCAACAAAATATTCATTTTAATGTAAACTGTATATTTACAGATATAATTAAATTTACAACTACCAACAGTAGAATTATAGATCAATATAAATTTCTAGACAAGTAGTGTGTATGTTCACAGATGTAAATTTACAATTTAATCAACATTTTGATAATTTATTCTAAAGAGCATAATCTATGTGGAAATATCTATTTAATTTATAGTAATTATGTACTAAATACTGATTTTCACAAAATGAACCAAAATGCATACCTTTCTACTGCACTGTAAATTTACGAATAAATGCAAATTTGCAAACGCCTGTGTAAGTCGCAGGTGCAGGTAGAAAAATTAACAATTTCATTTACAAAATGGCTATTTTAATAGATCAAACTAATGAGCAAGACCTCTGCAATACCAAACGTATAAATTGTATATTGTTAAAATCTGTAATCTTAGTGAATTTCTGTTGTCCTGTTCTCAACATTTGCATTATACCGTCAGTTTCCAGTTTCTATGTGTAAATTTACAGATAAATGTAAATTTGTACAAGTATATGTAAAATTACAGGCCCGCACATGTAAATTTACAATTATCGTCTACAAAATATTCTTTTTTCACAACTAATACTGAAGTATGTGCTATTCCATTGTTAATTAATTTGTAAACAATAAGTTGACAGACTTGAATGTGATTTTAGTTGCAACTGTAGATTTACATTTACGGAAACGATAAATAACATCGGAACACTAGAAAAGACGGGGAATTTTCGGTCAGTAGTAAACTTCTTGTGCTCATAAAATAAAAATAGATTTAAAAAATAAAAAGTTGTTTGTTCCATCAAGGCTCGAATAGTGGTGATGTCACAGTCAGTTTTTTCGCAAGTAATCCTTCACTATGCACGGTATAATACAGACAGGATGATTTAGTCATATTTTTACATAGCACTGATGCTGTTTGTGCCCTTTGATATTTCCAGAGGCCGCATCCGAGTAATTTGCACCAGACAAATTGTGAGAAAACCATTCTTAAATTTATTTTTAACGGAACTTAATCTACGGCGCAGTAATTATAATATAATAGAGATATTTCCCTGCCTTTTAATTTAAATATGTATTCGAAGTGGTTTACATTTTTTACTGTCAAGGCCAGCACAGTAATAATCTCAACTGTTAGAGTGTAAAAAAACTTTCGCTCGCTCGCAATTATTTATAGCGTTTTATCCTTTAAAATATATATCATAATACTGCAAACACCTTACTCACCGTATTGGCATGTTCAACATTGTGCTGGCTAAAAACTGCTTGTCGCTACACAAGGTACTCGTGTCGGTAAACAATTACAATATCATTAATTGTTTCTTTTATTCCACTCTCCGGATAGTTCAACGTGTACAGGGCGCTTTGAAAAAACTGTCAAATATTCTTAGGCTGACAAATGGTCGTACAGTTTTCAAAATGCAATGTGTTGCGTTGAGATGTAGTACAAGTTTTTGGAAATTCTGAAAAAAATCAATTTTCTTCGGTGACATTTTAAGACAACTTTTTTTCGGTCGCATTGTAAAATTAGTAGAGAAACAATCAGAAATTTCACAGTCAATTCATTTTTCTCGAAAAGCAACGTTTTAAAAATTTAACAAAGGACTTTTTGTTTTTTTTTTATATAAAAATGGGAAATAGTATTTGTTTGTCTTCTAAATAGCAAATCGTAGACCTTAACACTAATTTTGTTAACAAGTAAACGTCCATAAAACAAAAAAATACAGCAAAATATTCAGATTAACGGTTAATTTATTATTAAAACAAAGTATAAACTATACATAGCGCTAACTGGATTTTTCACAAAATATTTCCCAACTGCGCATTTTGGTCAGTGTTCACAGATAACTTTTTGTGGAAAATGGAATTTTGCATTATAATGCAAAATTGCAAAAAAAAAAATACTTAAAAAATGTCGTAAAATGTCATTACGCGTCTGTAGCTAGCGTCATCTACAATATAGTTGAGAACTAACAATTATTGGCGTTTTATTTTTTGGTGTTTCATCATCCCTTAAATTTCTTGCATCAACTTTTGGTCTGCACATTCAGGTACAAATCCAGAATGATTCCTTTATAACAAATAAGATTACAAATGTTTCCATTTTATATTTAATCCACGGACTTATAACTTGGAACTCCGTTTCTGTGTGACGTATCATAAAGGACAAATTTTCTTTTAAGGGGCCCCGGTACAGCTCCTTGTAGTACCCCAAAATTAAACTTAGAGCTTCCCCGCTTGCCGTTCACTAAAAAACCTCTTCCCTTTCCAGGTGCAGGCATCCGGGGTGTCAGAAGGCCTTCTCCCAGCTCAGCAACCTCCAGTCCCACTCGAGGTGTCACCAGACCGACAAGCCCTACAAGTGCAACTCGTGCTACAAGTGTTTCAGCGACGAGCCGTCCCTCCTGGAGCACATCCCCAAGCACAAGGAGAGCAAACACCTCAAGACGCACATCTGCCAGTACTGCGGCAAGAGCTACACCCAGGAGACCTACCTGAGCAAGCACATGCAGAAGCACGCGGAGAGGACGGACAAGAGGCCGCCCATTGGGCCACCCTTGGGTGAGTACAACTGTGGAGACAGATTTGCTGCGTTTATGTGCGGTTCATTAGTAAGAGGGCCTAGAATGGTTCCTCGTAGTACCTCAACGATCATTTTGATCGTGTAGTTTAGAGTTGACATCAAAATAAGTGGGTATGATTTTTAGATATTGGCAAATACCCATAGAGGATGTGCTTTGTATGTAAAACATACGAAAACGACCTAAATTATAAAAATGATTCCATTTAAGTCATCTCTGGCTGACATTTAAGAAATGTGTATGTTTCAAGTAAAGCGAATTGCTGTCTCTAGACTCTAATGTCTACAATTTTCATGCCAACAGACGGAACACGGAACCTAATCTAAAGAACACGCGCGTGCAGGAAGCCTCGAAGCAAAGTGAATTTGGCTTTCTCTTGGTACTTATTTTGTTCATACCAAAGGGTCGCTTTGTCCTTGACATTTTCTCGGTTGCACTAAATGACGTCACGAGGGATTCACTGCACTACGCAATCACATGAACCGATCGTTTCTGTTCCAGGTCTGAACCACAGGGGGCTGGACCACCCCTACTGGCCCAAGGTCAGCCCAGACAGCGCCGAGAACATGCACGAGTACCCCAACGACATCCCCAGGCAGATCCTCGAGCAGAACGAGGACCTGGTCATCATCAGGCAGCAGCTGAGCCAGAACCCTCCTGCGCCACCCGGCACTCCCAACGCCAACCTGGGCAACGCGTACGACACATCCATCTCCAAATCCAACACGAACTCGGCCTTCACGCCGATCAACTCCATGTCGGGCCACCTGAACCTCAACCACCACCAGCTGGCGCCCAACAGGCCGTACATCTACGACGCGCTCAGCTTCCAGAAGCAGAACAGCCTGGACATCCCCAAGTCGCAGCCGTCGAACGGCTTCCCCAACCAACTGATCAGTCTCCACCAGATACGGAACTATGCCCACCAGCCCAACTCTTCGCTGATGGAACATTCCATCCTCGGCCTGGGCAAGGACAAATAGGCTGGGCATCGGTAGGTGCGTTCCCTGCGAATGACACGATCTCTCCAGACGGCTCGCGATCTCTCGTACTACTTTTAATTTTAAGATTTTGGACCCGGGCGTAGATTGGAGCAGTTCGGTACCGGTAAGTATGCCCCGTACGTATTTATCTCGAATTTAAGCCGGGGTTTTGAAGTCGGTTCTGGGCGATCGTAGCGTCCGCAGGAACCGACGGCGGCTCAGGGAGGGGTTGTTCCTGCGCCGCCGTCCCCTCAGAGAGTTGTGAATAGGAAACAGACATAAAGACATTGTGAATAAAAAAATAATAACTAATAGGTTGTACAGAAATAAGAAATTAGTTTAATTTTTTTGAAAGTATTTTGCGGACCAGAATTCAACGATTCACTCAAGACATTCTACTTTATTTAATATATTATACGTGTAATTTTATTTGCCGTTTGAATTTTCGTCCACAAAAAAAAAGGAAACAGAATAGCTCAATATATATTATTTATAAACGTACTTTAATTAAATATATATTTTTTTGGTCGGTTTCGTTGAAGAGACCGGGCGGGCAATCTTTTGATTTTTTTTTGATTTTTAAGGAGAATCTCATTAATTTTTATTGTTTGGGGAGCAACTCAAGATTTTTTACAAATTTTGACGATTATTATTAAGTTCTTGGTGCAAATATAGTTTAAAAGATAGTATTAATGCAGGCCGCGGCAAAAGTCCCAACAACGCTGATATAGGAACGTATTGTAGACTTTTTGACGTCATACAGCGCCATCTCTAAGTCGGCATCGATATTAAATCGTTTTGCTTTCAAAGCCATCTGCGTGTAACGGAACAGTAAAATTTTTCAGATAATTGTATTGTATGGAATTTCAGATTGATTTATAGAATTGTCGTTTTGTGTGGTTGGTTGCGACCTGCTGTGATCTTGTGGGATTTTTGCAGCGGCCGCTACGATTTATAGTATTAGAAGGAGAAAGAAAGTATAATTGTTTGATTTTTGCTCATATCTATTATGTATACGTTGAAATTTGAGAAACCTGTATACGGATTACTTGGTATGTTCCGATTTACATTGTAAATAATTTGTTGCAACTTGCGTTATGTTAACGTTGTGCGCGACAACTTGTTACTTTAAGTTTAAAAAAAAAACAAGCTTTAAAATACTACTTAGGGTTGATTTTTTCGTCGTTTGTTGACATATTCAGAGATATGTTGAGATTTGTACAATATATTCTTTCCTTTTTTAAAGCTTTTTTAGCTTGTGATTTATATAGATGTATTTATAAAAAATTTAAAGGTTTTTGTTACATACTTTATTAATAAAAATTTACTATCATTTCTATTATTTTTTTGTTTTTCTTTATTTTCCTTTTTTCTTCGCGGGAAGGATTTTTAGAACAGACCATCTCGTTTACGGCAAAAGCTCTATTAAAAGTCCTTCGTCGGGAATATTGATGCGAGAATGGATCGTACAGTTTTCTTTTTTTTTTTGAAAAAAGTGTACAGTTTACCGCCCAAGTGTTAAACACAAATAAAACGTTCCTCGTTCCCATTTTCAATGTTTATGGTTAATATATTTTACAAAGACTGCCCCGCGGACTGATGTACGAGGTAGACTGCACGCTTTTGTCGATTATTTTTCGAGGCGTGACTGTTGTTTGAATTTCCGTTTGATTTCCACACAAATATTTATAACTGTGATATTTTTTCGTACTGAGAGGTTAAAAAAAATTAAAATAGTCAATTTGTACATATTGATACAGATTTTTAAGGTTGGCGATAAGATGACGGAAGCGAAAAGAGTTAGTCCGATCCCAATTTATTGATTAAAATCATAAATAAAACGTTTAAACTTAATCAATGTCTAATGAAAATAAATATAAAGTGTAAGATATATACATATATATTAGTGTGGTAATGTTAAGACACTTTTTTCTCTTTTTGAATTTTTACCAACACAACGAAGGTTTTTTTATGACGTTTCATTTGTTCACTCATACTAGTAATGTTAGACATTCCAGCACACATTTTAGGGGATAAAAACTTTTCGAGTTGTCGGTGTCTTAAAATTAATGTTATAGTATGTTCATTGAATGTATAAATAAATTATTTAAATCTCGAAACATGTTTCAGTTCACCCATTTTATTTCCCTCTGATGCAAACCGAGCTCCGATAATGATAATCCTTTTTCTTATACATATATGAATTTCACGAAATTTTTTGGTCACCCTGTAGATGCTTTCATGTGAAATCGTTCTTCCTACCAAATTGGTAACGAACAAATTACAAAGATGGTCGCACTAGCACAACGGTAGAACTCGAAGAATTTGATGCATCCTAGCTCCCTCTAGAGACAAGTCTTGTCATTAAACGGAAATTAAGTTCACACTAACTGCGCTAATAGAAGTTTAAAACCCCACCGTTAGAGCATAATACTACGTGGAGGAAGCACGCTTACGTCGACAGTGTAGACGAGTGACAAAGAGAGAGAGACAGAGATGGTTTGGGTACTATCTTTCACTCTCGCGCAGGCGCGTGATTGGCTAACGCAACTCTCTCGTGATACTCAAATAAAATTAATAGAACACCCAAACAATCGCCCTTTCTCTATCTACAACCTCTATACTTTTTAACACTTGGTGCTTCCTCCATGTAATATATGCTTTATTTAATGAATAGATACTGGATGCCATTCTGCTTTATACAGGGTGTTTTTAAATGAAGTAGCAAAAATAAACTAAACTGTATCTGTATGTTTTCGGGGTCGCCGAATCCAAATCCGGTGTCCGTTTGACAGTTTGTTACCAATTGATTTCCTACATTTGACCTTGAACTGACCTTAAACCAGAGCTGATTGTGTCAAACGGACACCGGATTCGGATTCAGCGACCCCAAAACCATATGGATACCATGGTCTTGTCTTTCGGACCTGCCACTTTTTTCTTTGTGGGGCTGTGTTATTGGTTGACAGAAAGTGTCAATTTATTAATATGATAAATAACAATTTATTTATGACATCCGCCTACTTTAATTTTACAAATTTTCGCAATTACCCCTTTAGTGAACAATGACGCAACTAATTTTTTTACTAGAAAACTATCGGTTTTATCGAAAAATTACAAGAGGTAAAGAAGTTGCGCAATAAACCAGTCTTCCCAATAAATATTTTAAATAAAAATTTGCTGTATATTAAAAATTTCTAATGTAATGTAATGTAATGGGGTTGACTTTTTCACTCCTTTATAAAATACGCAAATAATCGAAAAAATATTGAAAAGTTACTACTATTTCATTTAAAAACATCCTGTATACTAATTGTTCTGTGAACTGAGCTTTAGTTTTGCTGTGACATCTATACACAAAATACTTGAACTACGGATTACATAAAAATTTCTATCACCCACAGAACAGCTAATTATGTGACCATAGATGATATACTACTAAATCTATGATTGTGACCACTAACCATGGAGACTACACATCTCCCTGATTGTGACCCACAGTTTTATACATTTCTGCCAAACATAACCTTAATTGTAAACAAAAACAAAATAAGGAAAAATGAGGTTAATTTTGTACAAATTCAAATAATAGCCATGTCTTCAGCGAAGAAACTGAATTTGTACGAATATGACAAGCAGATTGCAGGTGCGTTCAAGGTGGACTGCGAGGAGTTCTTGGAGGAATTCGAGAAACTAAAGTCTTTGAGATTCACGGATTTTACTAGAGTTTGGCAGCTGAAGAACTTTACATTCGTCTTTGCGTATGTAAACACGTTAGTTTATCACATGGTCAACTAAATTCAGATTGTTTTTAGTGGACAAAAGTATGCTTTGTTGCTAAAAGAACTCTGCGAGAACTACTTCTACATCGTCAAGAAGTTCATAATGTCATCGGGTAGTATATTTACGCAATTAGGTGGAATTTATCTCTTATACGGATTGTACTATAAACAGCCATTAAGGTGAGTGTAATCGCATTGTTGTAAACACAGGTAGTGAATATTTGTAATTTCAGGCACTGGGTAAAAATTCGGTTGACTCTGGAAGAATACAAGAAAATCACAGAACTTATCGAAGAAGTGAAAAGACGAGGGCAGTATGAAGCTGTATATGTATTTGCCAAGATGAAAGTGGATCAAGCGTTTATCTACACGGCACTCCAAAGACCGCTAGGTCCTGAAGACAGGTTCGTGAAAAGTTACGAATCGTATCTGGATTACGCTTTCAGTTGTTCAAAAAACCAAGACACCTTCATGAAGTTCAATGAAATTGTTCAAGACGGTGATTTAGTTAAAGATATAGAAAAGACGAATGACGAGTATCAAGAACTAATGAAAAAATACGCAGGTACCATGACAGCTTTTTAACGATATGAAACGATACAACATACAATTTTACTTTGTTCTGTTTTAGAAAAGTGTCCCAGTTTAACGCCATTCACGTCCAACATCGTGAAAGTTTTGCAAGAAGCTCATTCTACATTAGACAAGGCAGAGTCCAGTTCCAAATATGAAGTGCCGTCTCCAGAGCTTTCTAAAACGGAGAAATCCCAGAAATCCGTCAAAGCAAAGGCGATGACCAACAAGCATGCTGTATACAGAGGTAAAAGGAAAGTGAAAACAGCAATAGATATAGACTTCGGTGATAGTTTACTTGATGATGATAATTTTAGTGAATAAAATCAATGATAACCAGAATTCATTTTTGTTTAGAGAAATTAGAATTTGGTATTATGATATAAGGTTGATGAGGTGTTTGATGTGTATTACCTGAGCAAAAATAGGGCAGAGAGGTGGAGGGAATTTTTTGTTTTCGAAATGATTTGTTGGGAAGTGATAATCGTATTAAAAGTAAATGCATAAGAGGAATCGACTATTACAGCTGCCATACTGGGTATTTTTTATCACCTAATTTTTATGTTCAATAAGTGTCTGTTGTAAAAGCAAGAATGTTCTCAAGGTGCGCTCCCAACTCGAAAACAATGCTCAGAAATAGGGGGTCCCGATCATTGAAGAACAGGTAATCGAGATTATACTGTACAGCTATTGCAAAAGTTGAAAAACATGGACTATTTAAGAGCACTTACAAGAAGATTTTAGCATATTCTGCATTTTCACTAGATTATTTGAATGAAAATTTTCATCTTTCTTGATTCGTATTCTGTTTTTCCATATTATCTCAGAAATTTGACAATGAAGACACAAATGCACTGTATCGTAAAAGTAATACTTCACACAGAAAGTCATGAAAATACCTATCGTATCACAAACACTTCCCTCAGAAACCGATAAACTGAAACTAAAATAAATGCAATAAAGTAAAGCGATGATTTATTCAGCCATTCTTGTTTTATTTAAATATTGGCTGCATGTTTTTTGTCTCCCTAGTGCCCTCTTGTCATATATCACAGTATGTAGTGCACCTAAACTAAGTCAATGTCAGAGTTCATTGACGCTGAGATTCGCGAACTAAACACAGTGCTTTAAAAAATATTCCAAATCTAGCAGACTGACAGGTATTTTTATCTAATTTTGTATACTTTATACAACAGCAAAAATAATAAATTAGTTTTACATACAATTAGTAACATACACCTAACAATGTACCAATAATAGTATTAAATGTCGAGCAAAAAAATATTTTTAAAAACTAAAAAATTGTTTTAATGTTTTGGCCACATCGTCAAAAAAATATGCTAATTTTAAAATAACACGTCACAATTTAAACAATACAAAAAACAATTTGGACAAAATTATTTTCTTGCCACTTGTTAGTTTAAAAAGGTAACAAATAGACAACACTGATAAGCTCACGCATACAACCCAATTCGTGAGCTGTCCTGTGACGGCGTTGACAAGAGATTGGGTGCAATTACGTGCTTTTGACCAATTTCCGTGGCCTTTTCCCATACCATTTCACTTTCTGTTGTCCTCATACACATATTACAAGCGCTGCTAAATTTATTTTGCCCTGTTGAAAGAAGGGTTAAATAAAACGAAAATGTCAAATAAATATATATTTGGGTAAATAATGTAATCACAATTAATCCTTTATTGTATAAACTTAACCTAACTTTATAACCTTATAAACCTTGTCACAATGTACGAACTACATAAAAATTTAAAACGGGTTAATACTAGACTGATATAAAAATATTTATTGGAACACTGACTTCCAATTTTCTTTATTGTGCAACCGTTTACAACAAGGCACGTTTTTAAGGCATATTTTCCATCAATTAATAACATACAACTAAAGTTTAATAAAAAGAATCATTTACAACGCAACGTGCAGTAACATAAGTACAGTACATAAACTTGACTAAAAGAACATAGTAAGGCTGTGTTAAATGAAAATTTAAACTTCTGTACGGTTAAGTTTATGTACTTGGGAAAACCGGCTCTGGATTATGGTGTAGGGGCAGAGGTAACTGCATTGTCTTTAGGTGTAGTAACAGTAGAAGTGGAATTGCTTCCTCCCGTACCGGTGAAAGACACTAGGAAAAATAAATAAAATCAGTATATGTGGCTAAAATTTAATTGATGAGAATCAGGGTCTATGGGAGTTTCTATAGGGTGATTAAAAAATCTACTGACAGACTTCTAGGGTAGGTAATATATGAAAAATTAAGACGAAAAGTCTTAATAAACATAGGGTCGTAAATGCCTCCTTAGCGAGATACAGGGCGTCAAAGTATTTGTAAAATTAAACATTGTCTGCAATAATTCCAAAATGCCTAAACATTTCTATTTCAAATTTGCTATGCGCAATTAGCACCTTAAGACCAATGTTTGATGTACTGCTCAAAATTTTATGAGCAGCAGTGTCGTAGAGACGGGATCAACATAACCCTTTTTTTTAAATATTTTTACGCCACTGCTAATTTTATCAAACGGGCACTATTTTCGTGTAAAGTGTTCAATTGTCTATCGAATTGGTCTCTTGCAAAATTTGGATCAAAGCAACCATTTTTAAGAAAAACACGTTTGTAGAAAATTTGTGAATCCAATTTTATGTTCATTCATTTTAGTTTCATATAGTAGGCTTATTCAAAATAAAATTAAACATCGACTGTCACTAATGTCAATAATAAATGTACAAGTGAGTTAAGTAAACTAGCTTATAAGCTTCTTTTTATCATTTTTACGGTTATTTAAATTACTTCAGCTACTTCACTATTTTTCAATAACAGTATGAATTACGAATATTCATTTGAAGCGATGACAGATATGCATCTATGTTATGGGCTAGCGAATTTTGTTTCCCGTGATGCAGTTAGGCGGTACAGAGAAATGTTTCCTGTACAAAGAACACCAAATCGGTAAATGTTTGATAATATCGAGAGAAGATGAAGAGAAACGGGTAAATTAAAAGCAACAAAAATTAATTCTACATGACAGCATTGTGCTAGAACTCCGGAATCTGAGGAAATGGTCCTGACAGCAATAGAAAATAATAATATGTTAAGTACTTGACAAACTAGAAATTTAAACATATCACAGTCATCTGTTTGGAGAACACTTCGCGAACAACAATTGCGCCCCTATCACTTTCAACGTGTTCAACATTTTACACCATTTACAACATTTACTACCTCAAGCTTACCCACCAAGACTAGAGTGCTGCTTGGCAGGCTTGCAGAGAATCCCAATTTTTTCGCGAATATCTTATTCGCAGATGAAGCATCGTTTACGAGATGAGGAATAATTAAGCTCCACAATTATCATTTATGGAGCGACGAAAATCCTCATGTCATTCGAATAACAAATTTTCAGCATGAGTTTTCAATTAACGTTCATGCTGGCATTATTGGCAACACACTCACTGGTCCTTCTAGGCTACCAAATAGACTAGATGACCAGTTTTAACTTAATTTTTTAATGAATGATTTGAACAGCTTGTTAGATGAAGTACCAATGGATGTGCGGAGGAGCCTTTGGTTCCATCATGACGGTGCTCCGGCACATTTCGCTCGACAAGTAAGAGATTATTTAAATATGACATACCCTAGACGGTGGATTGGAAGTGGTGGTACAATCCAATGGCCCCTCCGTTCACCAGACTTAAATCCTCTGGATTTTCACACTTGGGGTCATGTTAAGGAGCTGATTTACGTAACTCCAGTAAATTCGATTGATGAATTATGGCAATGAATTCAACAAGCCTTTCAAACAATTTCTAATACGCCCGGGATTTTTGAAAGAATATGAAGATCCTTAGCTCGGAGGGTAGAAACGTGTGTCGAATCACAAGGCGATCACTTCCAGCACCTACTCTGGTATTTTACATTATTTCCAGTTATACAATTTTTATCATTACGTTTTCACCCCTAAATTTGTAGTTTATTGTTTACGTTATTTCATTCTGACAAAATTAGTTGAAACCTAAATTACTCAAAAACTGTAGCTTTAATCAAAATTTTGCAAGGGACCAATTCGATAGACAATTGAACACTTTACACGAAAATAGTGCTCGTTTGACAAAATTAGCAGTAGCGTAGAAGATATTTTTAAAAAAGGGTCACGTTGACCCCGTCTCTACGACACTGCTGCTTATAAAATTTTGAGCAGTACATCAAACATTGGTCTTAAGGTGCTAACTACGTATAGCAAATTTGCAGACAATGTTTAATTTCACAGAAACTTTGACACCCTGTATCTCGTTAAGGAGGCATTTTCATCTTAATTTTTCATGTATTACCTACCCTAGAAGTCTGTCAGCGATTTTTTTAATCACTCTATATATAGGACCATTTTTGGTGAATGACCTACCACATAAATAAACCACAATAAATCAATGTATGCATTTTTGCCAAAAAAAAAAAACATTTTCAATTTAAAGAAATGAATAAAAGATACAAAATTTATCTTTTGATTTTTAGCAACAGAGATCATTCGAATCACAATGAAAGAACAACCGCAGCGGCTTGAGCTCTTTCTTTGGGATACTTTGAGACTAAAAAAAAAATGAAAATATCCTTAGTCTATTCATTATTGGCAAAGTTTTCTTAAATACTCATTGTTTTACCTTTTTTTGAGTCAAGTTTCTTGCATCAGACTTTTTTTATCCAACAACGATAAGTACAGTTGGCGCCACCCAAATGTGAACGGATTTTGGTTGTTATGGAAATGTCATCTGGATTTTATCGTAGTAAATCAAACTTTTCTTAGTGGCGTAACACAGAGAGGGTATTCTGATGAATAAATTCGACCAAGGCATTGTCTTCCACGTCACTGGAAACCTTCCCGACACCTTGCCTGATATATTTTTGTAATCTTTGTTCTTCTTGCCAGCGTTATTTAATATAAAATATAAAACTCTTACTGATTTTTAAGTCAGCATCCACTTCACTCAAAGACCAATTATCTTCTAATTTAGCTACAGCCCTTGCTCTTTGCGCCTCAGTTAAATGCTCCTGCATATTTCACGTTACTTGTTTACATTTCATTATGTTTGCTCTAAGTGACATATATATTTGACAACTATTGAATTTTACGACAACCATGATTTGAAGTCTAAATTACACGGTACAATATTGCCGTTCACATTTGGGTGGCGCCGACTGTACATCCTATAGAGGATAGTTTGAAGTTTTCAATACCCTTCTTGGATTTTTTGTATGATCAGTAGTTCCCAAATAATTGAGGACTTTTTGAAAGGAAAGCAAAAATTTTGAAATTTTTTTTCCGCTAAATTTCTTGATTTCTTAAAGGTAGTCTCAGATCCTGAAACTAGAAACTTTAAGCTTCAATTTGCTTTCTTTTTTATTGCTCTACGGCCATTTTTATCAAATTACAACCTATTAAAAAACACCTAAAAATTTAGGAGTTTTTTTAATCCTTTAGTTTTTTGTGACTAGTTTACAATGAGGCAAGAAAGTTACTGATCATTTCACAACTCACAAGGACAGACTTATATTCCTACATCTACTAGTCACTAGGTAACTGTATTCTTTTTAAAAATGCTGCAATGCAGAACATGTTGAAGTCGTTCTTTACATAAAGTACAAACGCAAGTGGATTTAACTCGCTCGGCGTGGATGAGCCAATTAAAATAAATTAGTGCTACCAGTAACATGTGTTGAAACGCTTAATGACAAACTCTTGTGGTATTGAAACTGTATGACTGCATAAAGAGTTATTTGTACGAAACATTGGGTAAACAAAGAGTGCTCCACATTTTTATGAGTTAACTGAACCTATTTAGCGTCAGAAGTCCATAAAACTGATAAGTATTTCTTATCTCAACACTTACCAAGTGGGTAAATAAAAAAATATGTAATCAACCCAGGATTTGCAACGCAGTTCGATATTACTGCACTTGAGAATTTAATTAACCATTTATTGCTTTAGATTATGTTAATGTGTCAAGCAATTTGTCCTTGAAAAAAGAAAACAAGAGAAATCTCCGTTTTGAAAGAGAAAAAAAACGATAAGTTGTAACCATTGAAATCAATGCACCGTGAAAAGGTTTAAAACAATACTCGTTTAGAAGGCGCTAAATGTATTCAACAATTTTATCTCTGCATGAAAGATAAGGAAAACCCACTACTAAACTTTATCAAAACAAAGGAACGGAGCTGCCAAAAATAAACGTGAACACGTTTGTCAATAACGGCCTCGTTTATTGTTCAATTCTACCTTTTCACAAGAGAAAGATATACTTTCTACGGTAAAATTGTTAATACAAGGAAATTTATTCTTCAAGGCATTCAACCATGGCTCTTGTTAACTATTTTCTTCTATTAAAATTTTAAACATTCAACAATAACTAAAAATAATACCTAGATTAACTGATAACACTTTACAGTTGCTGATAATTTTTATACTTTTCCGTACAGTGACATGATTTAGATTTATTTGATGTGTCAATGCCACAAATTAAAATTTTATCAGTTCATACACAGCTATCGATACTATTATTCCATTTCACATGAACTATTCCCCCCTCATACGTCTTACTTAAACACGTCTATATCAAATTAGCCCTTACCTATTATGATAACCAAAACGATGGCGCCAATCACCCCCATGATGATCATCATCTTGATGTTCTTCCACCAGTACTTCCTTTTCAGCTTCTGTGCCTGCTGCTCGAACCTCTTTCCCCCTTCCTGGAGAGCATCGGCCCGGCTGTCGAGCTCCGACAACTTCTGGTCCCTCTCCAGAACCTTCTCCACGTTCACCCTCATAATGCCCACAACCTCATTGACCTGCTGCTGGGCCTGTTCCAGCTTCGAGGGGCTGCTGCGGCTGGCACCTGCGGCTTGGTTCTCCATATCGAATTGCGGCTCTGGAAAATAATAAGTCGGCATTCCCGTTCTCACTCGGCGTCAACACATATGTCTGCGTTCGACCGTCTAATCGCTTAATTTGTTTATAATAAAAAAGGCCAGGTGATAACGTCGAGATGGTTATGATACACACACAGGCAGATAAAGATAAAACACACACAAAAAAAGGAAGTTAAAGCTGTTAGCGTTCTAGTCGTTCGAATGACGGGTACTCACCTTTAAACTGGGAGAACGGAAGGGTGACAAAGATGTTAAGATAAATAAACGTAAATTAACGGGAACTGAAAGTTTAACTTAAAATAATGTTGACGTTACACTAATTCATTACTGGTACGTCGCCATGTTTTTAAAATGACAAATGACGTCATCCGGATAATAACAAATGCATAAAATGAGAAGCAACATAACTTCGAAATGACGAGTAAAGGAAGTCGCATGAATTGGAATGTTACAAAAATTAAACTAGTATACCGGGCGACCTAAGAAATAGAATCAATTTTAAATGGGATGTATTATATTATTTGGTTATTCCGATCAAAAACTTAAAAAAAAATCCATGATTTCTTTATATTTAATCATTGAATTAAGAAATCAAGACCGACCACTGCAAAATTTGGCACAGGTATATAACTTAGTCAAAAACTTTTTCTGTTAAGATTTGTTGATATACAAATATGCCTCTTTATCTTCATTGTAACTTGAAAAAAGAGACCTAATAGTAATTTTGTGGCATTTTCTTTTGCAAAAAAGTAACTCGTGATTGTTCTTTAAAAAAATATATTGGAAACGATCTATACTCCACGGTTGAAATTATAGAGAGTGATTCATCGCTAGCTTTTGGACTAGTAAGGGGGATGAAGCGTGCCGGGAACGAAAATCCATTGGCGTGTCTGCGTAAAAGGCAACAAGATATAAAAAATAATGAAAAAAAAAATAAAACATAACATCTAATATTTTTTACGGTTTGCTATAACAGGCACTTTGATCCATTTTAATTATTACAGCATTTTAAAACGTCCCAATTGTGTTTTTTTTAATTTATAAATTTATTATAGCCATGGAATTAGACCCCCTCGTCTACGCTTATGCTATGACGTTTCTCAGGACGGCTTAAATGGAGTCCGTTTACACCCACTAAGAAAGCATTTCCCTATTCCCTACCAAGTGCAAAAGACAGAGATAGAATATAGATCGACGTTCAGTGTAACTCGGTCTCTAGACGATTATAGATTCTATCGATGTGCGTAGCGAGCGGCCACAAAGATAAATAATATTGAACCGTATAAAAATCATTTTATATTTTATACGCATTATGGTAATAGTGTTTTTATATTATGTCTTAGTCACTCTTTATAATTTCGACCGCGAAGTATAAGTGACATTACAAACCCTGACTTAGTCACCAATTTAATAATTTTTAGTGGTTGCTTTTGAATGATTTCTTACATATAGAAATAATATACTCAGTTTTTGAAATGAGATTTTACTTAATAAAAATAATTTACATTACAATAACGGTACATAAGCAATTTGCCTAGAATGATCACGGCCCATTTCCAGCCGCACGAAGCGTTGCGAATGGGGATGGGCCAGAAAACGTCCAAAACTGTGTCGAATTGGTAAGAAATCAAATTTTTAACGGCTTCTAGCCGACGATTAAGTATGGTTGGGAAAAGTCCACTTTAACCTTAAAATATGTGGGCTAAATCGATAGTCTCGATGAGATAAGGGGACTGAACTATGGATAAATAATTTAAAGAAGCAGATAGGTATGTTTCTATGTGACGTATTGCTATGCCGCGTTCTTCTCCAAACTGTTTTCGCCAGACGAGTTCTCCCTGCTCTCCAGCTGCTGCTTCCACATGTTTGCGTATATTCCCTCTTGACCGATGAGGTGCTCGTGCCTACAAAAAAAAAGATGGTTATTATTTTTTTTAATAAAAATCCTTCATCGGCAGTTACCTTCCCCGTTCTACGATTTCTCCCTCTTGTAGCACCAGGATTTCGTCGGCGTGTATTATAGTCGACAACCTGTGTGCTACGATTATCGTAGTCCTGTTAGCACACATTCTGTCTAAGGAGTCCTGAAAAAAGAACATAACCTCACTTTTCAACTGCGGGCTACATATTGATCTTAGCTCTTTACTAGATATTAGGGGTGTAATTCAATGCCAACAAGGGTACATAGCCCACAGAGTAGTTCACCCACTCACACTTAACCTGTTTCTTAGATACAGGGTATAACAAAATGCTTGACCAAACTTTAATGGTGGATTCTACTTCATAAATAAACAAAGAAAAATTATATGAATATGCGTCCTGGGAACGCTTCGTTTTACAGAAAGAGGCTGTTAAAATTTGAAATAATTTTTCTTTTAATTTTGTGACATTGTTCGTTATCGTTAATTTTATAATGTAGTTTCTTGAACATTTGTTTTTTTATTTTATGTTGGATTAAATTACGTTTCCTTCGATTGCCCTGTATAAAAATTTCAAACTCACCTGTATATTTCTTTCCGTCTGTGTGTCCAAGGCGCTCGTAGCTTCGTCCAGCAGAATTATAGTTGGGGCCTTTAGCAGCGTCCTGGCTATAGCGACCCTCTGCTTCTCCCCTCCGCTTAACCGCAAACCGCGTTCGCCCACCTAAGAATTTTTTTTATCATAAGCCTGATATTTAAGAAACGGAAACAACACTTACTTGTGTTTCGTATCCCTCCGGAAACTGTAATATTTTATCGTGGATATCTGCACCTCTAGCTGCTTCTATGACGTCCGTATCGGTGCCCGTCAGACGACCGTACTTTATATTGTACCTATAATTTTAGAAAAGAAAGCAAATATTATTTTTAGTTCTAAAAATATCTCAGTTCGTGCTGTAAAGTCAACCTCTATTTTCCGTCCCTCACGGTGATAATGACAAACATTTATTTATTTAAAACAGATAAAGTATATCAACGAACTGCTCCACTGCAATTAGAAATTTTTAGTTCTGATAAAAGGTGTGTTTCCCCTAGAATCAAGATAAAAAAACATATCCTCAAATTTAACAACATTCTATTTGGTGGATCAAATCTAAGTAACCTGGAATTTGAAAAACAATTGATAGTGGTTTGCTTGTGTCTTATTTCTTTTAAAATCTGGAGGCCCTTTGAAACAGGTAATCTGTGATAAAAATCATGTGAAAGTGTAATTAAAATCAGTTATTATGTCAAAATATGAAAAAATGCCTTTGCTTTCTGAAATTATAAAAACCTGGTAAGTTATTAGTTTTCATATTTCCAGTTTAAGTATGTGAAAAAGTGTTAACCTTAAAATAGCAACAGAAATATAAAAAATTTCTAATTTTTTTACTTGTCATCAACTTCTTCGAACATTTGAAAAAAAAAGAGTGTTTTTTATATATGTATTTAAACATTAAAAATCATTTCAAGTGAACAAAATTTGTTTAAGGTTTTATCAAATTTTATATTTTCTAATCATAGTAGGTTAATAGTAAAACAATTAACAATTATTCATCACTGAGGCATTATGTTTGTCTATTGTTGCAGATTATTGGTTCTTTTTTTTGTGGAACTAATTCAGTATGACAAAATCTTACTAGAACTGTTAAAATCAGTGCAAAGTTCACATTGCAACCATCAACTTGACGAAAAAATGAGAAAACTTTCACCTTTCCTGATAGAAATAGTGGTGAGTACCAAAATCTTTACAAAAATGACCTTTTATAAGTATTTTATTGAATATCACACCTTTCTATGAAACCATTTTTTACATTGCAATATAAAGGTATAATTTATAAATTTTTGACAAGTACAGTATAGGTACAAAGATATTAATGAGACACAAAAAAATCTGGTGGATTTTGAGGTTATGTCTGTGCGATTTAAATTTACAACAAATGTAAAAATGCCATTATACTCACTTAATAGTATTATTAAAGAGCACCGTGTCTTGTGGTACCACACCAATGGACCTCCTCAAGGACTCCTGGGTGACGGTCTTTATATTCTGCCCGTCTATGATGATAGAACCAGTCTCGACATCATAGAATCTGAAAAGTAGCCTTATGACGGTACTTTTTCCGCTGCCAGAAGGTCCCACCTAAAAATTAACATTAAAGATAGTAATTCTATTTTAAAAAATGTTTCCAAGCATATATTTTTCTTACCAGCGCCACAGTTTTTCCGGACGGTACCGAGAAAGTCACATTTTTCAAGACGAGCCTCTCGGGCAAATAACCAAACGTGACATTATTGAATTCTACAGCACCGCGTTTTACGGAAATAGGTCCGGCGCCTGGCGCATCTATCACCTCCTGCTCTTCCCTGAGCAAGTCAAACATGTTTTCCATGTCGACGAAGTTCTTTTGTATCGCCCTGTACAAAAATGAGTTTGACACTTGCATACACAACGGTAACACAAAATATCATACCTGTAATATGTACCGAACCAGTTTAGCGGTACGTACAGCTGGACGATGTAAGTGGCGAAGAGAACATAGTCGCCGGCTTTCAACGTGTGCTGGTCCACCACCATGTGGACGCAGAGTAAGCTGCCGGCGAGCATTCCACCGCAAATTATAACGTTTTGCACCGTGTTTAGGATGTTCAGGGTTATGCTAGACTTGAATTCTTCTTTCTAAAAGAAACAGAGAAGAAAATAATACTTTTATTTTGATTTGCGGTGAAATTTTTGTTATATTTTACCTGGTATTTCAAAACTGCTTCCCTGAAAGCTTCGACTTCGTATTGTTCCGCACCGTAATACTTGACTGTCTCGAAATTCAGTAAAGAATCCACGCTTCTCGCTCTTGTCTCATTATCCGCCAAATTCATGCGTCTCTGGTACTTTGTCCGCCACTCGGTTATCACAATAGTCAATACTAGAAGAAAAAATTAATCGATATTTCCAGAAGAAAGTTTAAATTAACTCACAAATATATAACATCATCGTTATAAACACTATGATGCCGAACCAAATATTGAACGCAGCGACAAAGTATACTATGGCCACTATGATGTCGACTATTGTGGGAAGTATGGAGAAAATAATGTAGTTGAGTAAGTTGTTTATGCTATCTGTCCCCCGGTCCATCACCCGTAGCACTTCGCCAGTTTTTCTACCCAAGTGCCACCGAAGGGAGAGACTATGCAGGTGTCTGAACAGTTCTACCTAAAATAAAATGTTAAAGCTCTTTGAATTTTGAATGAGTAACAAAAGTAGCTTCGTTACCTCAACTTCTCTCGTGGTGTATTGTTGTATCCTTATCCACAGAAACGACCTTACATTATTCAACAGACCCATGCCACCGGTCCCTCCACCCTGAAGAAACTTAAACCCTACATAAATTAAAATCCAATCCCAACGGAATGTCATCTTACTCTCATCCCCACCCATACTGTCGACTAAAAAGAGATATTTCGTCAGTAGTGAAGAAAAATCATTTATTATCGTTGTGTTTCACTTTACCTATATATTTTTGATAGATAGGGACGTATAGATTCACCACCCTTCCCCCTGCCAATAGGACGAAACAGACAAGCACCCTCAACTGCAGAAACGTGTCTTTCTTGGGCCACATGAACGGGGACAGTATCCTCATTTTTTTCCAAAAATTCTTCCATGTCGAGGGGTTGCTATCTCTCCTTTCCTAAAGAAAATTGCACATTTAATCAAGTCGACCGGCGGCGAAAAAAATAATGAAAGGGTTAACAGGCCCTGTCAAAATGAGAACCTTAAATTTCACATTAACAGATATGTTCTTGAAAGACACCCTTTGCTTCTGCTTCCTATCGAGATCCTTGTCCGGGGGTGGGTTGTCCGACATGATTTTGAAGATTTAGAAAAAAAGCCAAAAGTAATCACAGCTATGCGAAAAGCTACAGGTAACTCTGAGATTTTTAACACATTATTGCAAAATTGACATTGTAACCTCTGTGTGATTTTCTGCACACTTTTTGATGAAGATAAGATAGTGATTGGGTGGTGTTTAAATATTTATTTCTTAATGCTAATTTTTGAACAATAGAATATTAGATAATGGCTGAGAGATGCTCAAAATGTGTAAAGATATGCAAAATAATCTTTTTCAATTAACATTTTGGTAATTTGTAGGGCATAGTCACTCATTGTGGAAAACTTGGATTTTTTGTAAAAATTAGGGAATTTAATTTAAAAATGGAAAATGGACCATAGAAATGTGCTCAAATGTCTGTAATGATCAATTACGAGTACTCATTTTTTTTTATAAAAATGTAGTGTTGAAAAATATTTAATAATTGTATTTCCAAAACACTGACGATATTTTTATTTCAGCGTTCGCTAAATGTAGTCTGAATACCCAAAAAGTGTAGCTTGTAAGCAAAACTATTAGTGCTAGTAATTGTTATAGTGAATAATATTGTAGTGTAGTGACAATCATGATTGGTGTGTCCAATGTAGACGCACTAATTCTGCATTTTACGAATTAATGGACAAGAAACTAACAACAGATAAGAATCAGTGGTAAGTTTTCTTTTTCTTTGCATGATATTTGTGATAATGTCTAACATTTTAAATTTATAAAGTTTATATGATTATGAACGTCCACTAAAATAAATTAAATTTGCGCTGTTCCTGTTATCTGTAATAATTAAATGAGAAATTGTAGTCAATTAAAGGGGGTCAAATGGGTATCAGTTTCAGATTTCGATGAACATGTTCTATTTCCAGAAAATGAATCAGTTATTTCCAATCCATTCATTATGTGGTATCAAATTTCACCATTTGAAATGTGTATAGTCAAGTAACTCAAACTCCTATTGATATTTATGACTTTTGAGTCACCTCTGTTCTTTTTTAAAAAATATACAGGGAAGTTTGATTGAATAAATTAAAAAAAAAATATTTTTTTTTAAAACATCTCTTGTGCACAAGAAAATAACTTTTTTAAGGAAATTATCTCAAAAACATTTTTCAAATATACAACAGACTATTATACAAAATTGTTTTTTGTCCCTGTCAGGATTCCTTCAGAAGTTTTTAACCTAACCCTATCATCGTTATTTAATACTCATATCAACAACGTAAATTATAATTTTTCAAAGATAAGTTCAATAAAAACAAACAATTAGTGGCCGTTCATTGTTGTCAAACAAGAAAGTCAACAGTGTGTTTTACGAGGCAGTAAAAATAAAAACATTTATTTAACGATGTGATTGCTAGCTTCCTCGTGGTATGACTCACTTCAAACAAACAACAAACCACAACTTTCTGTAATCGTATCCAAACCACAAAAACTTGAAAAAAAAACTTACCTGACCGCTGACATTTCTCTGGGGATCGTTCAAACTGAAGTAATCCACGTTCTGCATGATACCTGGCGCTTTTAATCCTAAGAAAAATATCATCAGACAGGACACGTACCGTAGGACGTAAAGCGCCATCTCAATCTGATCCGTTGTGCTAAAATCGAATATGCCGTATTAAATTCAAATTCGGTTTTATCAATAATTTACGGAATAGCTTACTTTGTCAGTTTGAACCACCAGTTTTTCTGTCCGAGGTTCAGAAAAGCGAGGTTTTCCGAAATGAAGATCAAAGTCCAAAATATGAGGAGGACGATGCCGTGTCCTCTGGTCGGGACAGACGGTAGAAGGTAGTGCCTCTCCACGCACACTATCCATAGCGAGAACGGATAAGTGAATAATGTCAGGATTAACGATACAATCTAAAATAAGAAGTAAAAACACTATTGGGAATCGTAATTATTTTCCTCGGTCTTACCATATATCCGTATACCGCCCTGTCCTCATACACGGTTGCCTGCAACACGAACCTAACTATCTCCAGACCGGGTAGAAACAACGTCAAAAATATCTGTAAGTGGTACAGTCGCGATTTCGATAAATGATTCGGAGAGACTTCCGTCCCGTACTTGCGGTACATGCATAGCTGGATCGTTCCGGCTATCAGGATGAAACCGGCCAGTACGGAGGACGACAAAGTGTCCATGAAGCATTGCGGTGTGCCGTGGTCCACCCAAACATCCCAGATGTGGATGCCGGGAGGGCAGTATGTTATGTTTACCATTTTGCCTGAAAATGTTCAAATATAACCCGAGCAGGTCTCGACACTCTTTTTCTATTTGTTTATTTAGTAAAAATCAGGTACAGATAACATTTAAAAATAAATACAAGGTTATAATTCTGATTTTTTTAGAAAACTGAAAGCGTTAAAAAAATATTAACACATCACACAAGTTGTGCAAGATCAAATAGTAGCTTTTTTAATTATATTTATTTAGCATTGTAAAATAAAAATTTCCCTTTGATTGTTAACACAAATGATCATTAAACAACGTCTTTCATTAACGAATCCACGATTATTTACAATACGATAAGATAATTAACTCAAATTTTTTACTAAAATAAACACCACCTGTATTATTAAGCTGTCAAGCAAATTCGCTAGACTAATAATAGTTTACATTCCAATTATCTAAAATAAAAACGTTTTATAAACGGACTGTTTGAAAATGTGCGTCTAAAACTTACCTTAATCGTAGGCTCTAAAAACTAAGCATCACGAAAATGGAATAAATTTAAATTAATATTTTTCCAGTGTCCACTGTTTTTAATGTTTAGTCATTGTGACATTCCGTCACTTTCAATTATTTTGAGGTTATGTTTTCCAGCTCCGAAGTTGTGATCTTTTGACCTTCAGGGATCATATCATATTGCTTTTGTTACCAGATGGAACTCGGTTGTCTGCAACCAGCATAACAGCTTTCTGTATATTGTGTGACTAACCTCGCATCAATTTTTTTTATTTACTTATATTGTATAACAAATAAATTAGAAATTGTTAAAATACTATTTCTAATAATTTCAGGTCACTATGTATTTACTAAAGTACTTAATTTCAATACTTTTGTATTTAAAGAGTCTTCCATGCAAAATGAATAAAATAGTTTTTTTAAAGACAAAGTAGTATGCGTTTGAGGAAATAAATTAATCTTGGTTTATATAAAGTAAATGCAATGATTTTCATATTTTGAAAAGAAATAAATCCAATATAGAAATAGTAAGAAAATTATAAAACTGTCTTAAGTGAGACACTCTGTGTAGGCTGAATTTGTAACTTATTTAGTTATTTTAACATTAAAGACTCTTCGTAATTATTTAATCAATCTGACATACTTGCACAGATAAAATGGAATTAAAATCAACCGTGTTGCTCATGGGATTCCGTGTATGGGGGGTTGCCGGTGTCGCGGGAAGAACAATGCTAACATCTATCCCGTTTGCACTGAACTTCAATAACGGTACGAGCACAAATTTCTCTTTTCAGTCATTAAAGGCGCCGCGTGTGTAGGAGAGAGAGCGAAAAAATTGTAGTATTCTGATAGTGTAAATCAAGTAAGTAGTGAATGTGAAATTGAAATAGTTGACATTCAATGTTTGTTAGGTGCGTGTGAATCTGTCAAAATACGAGAGATATCGCGAAATCGTCCCGGTCCTTGTGTTTTCGCAGTGGAAATATCGCTTCTAGCAACAATGTGATGTGCTAGTGTTTTGTTTATAGCCGTGCTCCAGGTTTCTTGATGGTATTTTATTCAAGTTATCCAGGATTTTCTGCTGAAAGGTACGTTTGTCATTGGGGGTACAACTCAAAACGTTCCATTTGTTGCTGCAAGTTGCGGTTTTATTGCCAGACATTTAATACTCGTGCAGATTTCCTCGACTTGCCCTGCCTTTTTATTGATCCCAAGACCCGACCTAACCTCTACCTGAGACTGTCCAGTCACTTATGTACACAATTTGTTAAAAGAAAACCGCAAACTTCATTCAGGCTAAAGAGTTTTTTATTTTGGATCGTCTCCAAGGTATAAAATACATTTGAAGGCTTTTTATTTATATTTTTTTTCCATGCATCCTTTATTTTCCACTTTATTTTATTCATTTATATATTTTTTTTAAACCGTATGTAGGTATGCATTTTAACAATGACTAGTGGTTATTCTAGTGTGCACATTACTAGCTAGCACGTTCACTTTTACGCTTATTAGCTCAGCTAAACTGAATAATTTTTATGGTAATGATTATACATACACCCTTCAGTCTACGTTTTCACTCCGTTTTAATATCTTTCACAAGTAAAATTTTACACAATGGTATCGGTAAAAAAAATAATATCCAGATCTAGTGGGTGCGTATCTCCCATTCAATTGTTTATTAATCGACGCCTCCCTTTAAATTCATCAATGACAGAAGGCCGTACGGTCCTATGCGGTTTTCAGCGTTGCCAAATCGTGTTTCATGCAATTCCACAAATTTTCTTGGAATCATTAATACCTGTCCCTGTTTGTTTTGTGTTGTATCATATCTGGTCCGCATGAAATAGATTCATTGCCAGTGGAGTTTGAATAGTACAAGATAAATCTTATAACAATTTTTTTATGACAGGTGCCCGTTCGTGATGAAATCATGCGTACGCCACTGGGTCGTTTTTGCAATCATATATGTGTTATTTGATATATCTAAATGCATTATTGATTAGTACCTACAGCTTTCATCAACAACATATTTTTGTTTCGATAAAATATCCAACATTTAATACTCTGATAAGACTATTTTTTTTATGGCCTGATTAAATCGTTTCTCCGAACCGAAGTCAATCAAACTCCATTATTTTTAAAACAGATTTCGAGAAGAACGAGTAGTGATACAAAAAAGTCGAGAATCCGATGAAAATATCGACAAAAAACTCGTAAGTTGTAATTGTATCGTTCAGAGTACATTCATGTTGATCTGTAGGCCACTAGATTTGCACTGAGTCATCGCAATAATTTTTTTTAACGTTGAATGGCCGTATGACCTCATTTGTTTTTGTAAATTCGTCCCCCATCCACTTACTGAAGAAGGTGAAGCGTCAATGTGTTAATAATGAAATTCTGATCTAACCACACGAAAATAAACACGAATGACATCAGTAACATGTCGTCGACCATTTAACAATGTGTTCAAATATCAACTTGTTCACACCTAAGTGGTAAAGAAGTTTGAAAGAAACACGCGTCCATTTTATGTTATTTTAAAAAGCCTCTGTCGCATATTTCACTTGTTTTGAAAAACATTCGAATGTCGTTCCGGATTCGAGGCGTGCTGTGCGAAACCCCCCTATATAGGTCAAGGTCTGTAGGAAGCAGTTCGCTTTGCAGTATGTGAACCAAACTCGTTTTTTTCTTGAAATATACGTTTCTGGGTTATTTTTGTGCGCCTGCCATTGAATTCTTTTAATTTCTACCGAAGTTTTAATTATTCGTCGATCTAAATTCACAGTTAATTAGTTGCGATGGAAAAGACTGCTGCTTGGCATGAACAATTCATTATCTTCGGAAGTCGATCTGTGTGAAAAAAATTCTAAACATTCCCCACCGAATTTCGCAATGACTTGGTTGCGAAGTTGGCTATGAGAACACCATACAAAAAAAATAAACATTCTCCGGCACTCTAAATCTTGCGAAGGAATGCTAAATTACTTCCTCGTACGGGGTGGATCAAGAAGGATAGGGACACTGGATATTTTTCTTGTCTTGCTTGTATATTGCTATATGTGCTTAAATAAAAAAAGCGCTGTGCAATATATTCTTTTTTCTTTTTGGAAAGTCGTGTTTGCTTACGCTTTATAAAAAAATTAAAAGATTCGTGAAAAGATGGGGACTCCGTGTATATTCATGCACGATTTCTCGACGTTTCACTCTCGGTTTAGCCGTTCTTAGGAAACATCCGCCCATTGTCCGCGTTATGCGAGCAATTCCAGATATTTGCCGACATTATTTGGTCCACTTGTTCTAAAAATATCGGCGTGGTGCAAGATCGTTTTCTACATCCCGTGTAAAAATAGAACCTTCATGTTATTCCGTTGATTTGGCGATACTTGAAACCTATTAAAAAAAGTTGTTCGGTGCCTGCACAGAACTGTCAAGGGTACAGTTAAGTCCATTTCAAAATTTCGAACTACCAAATTTTATGCGGACGAAAAAAAAATCATTCCCCAAATTTCAAAATCGTCCAGTCTTAAGCGAATCGCGAGCCATAACTAATGAACTGCTATTGGTTCCGCCCAATCAACAAATAATTAACAGTCAGTAGTTGCGGAATATAATTAAAAATTTGCCTTTTTTGCGTCCGTTATTTAGATTAGATCTCTTAATGTTTGTTAATTAGATTTAAAAATTGCATACTATTAAGTCGGAAACGTTTTGTAATTGACAAATTTATTTAAATTGTGAAATGTACGAGGTGCTTATTGCAAGTATACAGGCTGTATTACAGTGAAGGCCCTTTAGAATGTTTCAGACTATTTCGTTTTCAATTTTGAAAATTTAGACCCTGGAATTTTTGAGGGTGCTCTCTTTAAATAATGTAATGCTATTGTTGTAGTAGGTACTTCCGATTATACCTAAACTCGCCATCTATTTACTTATTTTAAATGGAACACCCTGTATATTTTTGCATATTTGGATTCTACGCTTAATTTTGGGGGGACTTTTTTCAAGCCTCCCTATATCTATCTCTAATGGCCTTCGAGATATTCCAATTCTATAAAAAAAAGTTGCTTTTCGATAGCCCAATTCAAAACTGCCTATTTTTTACATCGCACAAGCTGACATATTGATATTTCGGAGGGAGATAGGGGGTTGTCTATCATTTATTACAGTTACTTTAAAAACTGATTAATTTTACACAGGGTGGTGAAAATTTATTGTCGAAATTGCTTACCTTCGAACCGCCAAAACTTGGTTTTTCTAAATGTACACTCTGTATATTTAATCAAAATCTGTTGCAGGATTTTACTCTCTATCTGTCCATATTACATTTCCATTTGAATACGTATTGTTTTGCATTATTTTCAAATTAGTGTTTAACTAATTGTAAGTACTACTGTCAGATTAACAGCAAATGATGACTTGTGACATATTGGTTGTTTTGTTTTCAAGTTTGCTAGCAATTTTACAGCTATCTTCGCAAGAAATTAGATCATTTTAATTACTTATCATAAAAACCGTCAAAACAGACAAATTAAGAGAGATATGTATACGGAAGTGTAATATATAATTATTTAGACTATTGAAAAGCAATTCTTTTTTTAAAGAATTGAAATATCTAAATATCTATCTAATATCTAATTGAATATATCTATCTCTAAGACCATTAGAGAAAGATAGATATGAGGAAGCTTGATAAAAGTCCCCCTAAAATTACGCGTAGAATCCAAATATGCAATATATAGGGTGTTCCATTTAAAACAAGCAAGTAGATGGCGACCAGTATAACCGGAAGTGCTACAACAATTATTTTATTTAAAGAGAGCAACTCGAAAACCTCAAGACCCAAACTTTCAAAATTCAAATCGAAGTAGTCTCTGAAATATTATAATGGGCCGTCACCCTAAGACAGCCTGTATATTTAATTATTAACTCTAGCATTTTTACACGAAGTCAAAGGCTATGGGGTTAGATATATTTTTCATGGCTAGATTTTTTTATATAAAGCATCTGTTTGACTTGACATTGGATAGAATTAATAAAAATAATTTATTTGAATTAATTTAATACCTGTACTTATAATAGTCAAAATACAGGGCATTTGCTGTTTGTGTGAAGCAGTATTCAGTTGTTTCCGCAGTTGTTTTCGATTCAGTATTAAAATATTTAATTGGATACTTTTTTTAAATATTCATAAAGGAAAACTCCATTCAAATTGTAAATTATAAATCTTCAATAACTTAATCTTGGAACTTTTATCACCATCCTTAAGCATTTGAAAACTCAGGGCCGATACATTTTGATTGGGCCGGATATATTTTCATATATCATGACCAACTTTTTCGAAGTATTTATTATGTACCTACTAATTGCGTCCATAGTAGAGCTAAAAATTTTGTATTGTCGCAGGTTATTCAAAAATCATTCGGCGTATTGATGGAAGCACTGAAAAAATGTAAAAAATTTAAAACAATTTGTTATTCTCAGCAAGTTAACCAAGATCGTACTGACATAAATTCAGTGCAATACTTGATTGAAATTTTTTTTTTATTATTATTATACTTTCTAAAACTTCGTGATCCTACCTGTAGATCGTCACGTAGATTGCCTTATTTATTCTGCTTACTCGGCCCTCTTTATTGTTTTTTAACCGATTTATCAAATTTAGTGCTAAAAATCCTACTTGGTTATCGCCTTGCGACTCAATTATTGTTATCTTTGAGCAAATACGAAATTATCAGAGACAAGCTAATCGGTTTTTGATAGAGACCCAATTGGTAACAATAAGTAATAAAAAAAAATTAATAACGTAGCGATCGGTATTCGCCTACCTCGACCGTTTCTTAGGAAATACCGCAAGAATGTGGGAAATCTCTAGTTCTCGAATCCACGGCAGTAGGTCGTGGTTTCCTCGTTCGTGACGCGGCCAACTTCTCATTTCCAGCGTGAACCAGGCGCCCCGTTCGGTCCCGCCCGTGTTTATATTGCTATCGGTTGGCATAATCGATCGGTTCACGTTTGTTTTGCAGCTCTATTGCCTTGCAGTGCCTTCTTGAAAGGCTTATATGGTTTGTACCCACTTATTGTAGCGGACCGTTGATATTTAGTCAAAATTGTGAAGAAAATTGTTCGTTTCTTCCTGTTCCCTTCGATATGGTCTGTTTGTGTCCCATAAATAATGGTACATGGAGCAACAGCGAATTCTGTACACTAATATATTACAATTTAACTATACTTACCGTGGTCCTAAAGTTAATATTTAAAGGTACAGGGCGTCAGAATGAAAATTCATTATTTTTAAATAGCCTTTTCAGATACTGCACAAATTTTGGGTATCGGAGTATCTTTGTGGCTACGAATTTACATCCGACCATAATTTTGCTGTTACTTATTACAGAGCGCTACTTGCGGCACTTTGCGTGTCTTTAAAACTGTTGCTTCTCGATATACGTGCCTCTGATATTTTTTCTTGTTTACCTACGTAAAAATAATATACCTATATCGTACCGCTACGAATAACCATTTTCGAGATATTCACCAATAGTACAGTCATTGAAGCTTTTCACCTCCGAATTCTTTGAAACTGAACCGATCGACTTGGCAGATAGTTAGAGAAAAGGTCAATGAAAATTAGTGACATAGCGCCGATTGACGCTTCCACCCTGTTGGAGGTTGACACCCCTTCTCGGGGTGGAATTTTTTTCAAAAATAACGCTGGAAATCGATAGAGAATTAAAATTTGGGCAAAAAATATTCGATGAATTTTTTCGAGAAATCTATACTTTTTTAGTTATTCATGATTGAAAACTCTGAATTTTGAGTGAAAAAAAAAACAAAGTATTTTTCGCGAATAACTCAAAAACTACGCATTTTATTTAAAAAAAGGGTAATGAACAAAAATGTAGCTTATAAATAAACAAAGAAAATCGTTTTTTATAAAATGTTGTACGTCCTATACAAAGCGAAATATGGTTAGTGGAAGGGGACTTGTTTTGAGGGGAATACTCGAATCGATGTATTCAACGTCAAATAACGGAAAAAGGATTAATTTTACGTGTATAAGTTTTTTGTAGTATTCAAAAAGACCTTCAAAAT